>NC_134830.1:95394296-95466583 GCF_004210375.1 Tachypleus tridentatus
ATAACAGCTATCACATCTTTTGCGAACAGTTTAAGGAATAAAAAATATAAAGATATATGTGGAAGTCAATTTTTAATGTTATTAATAAAAAAGAAATGGGTTTGTTTATTATAAGTTATACTTTCAAAGTTTCAGTTTGGATATTGGCTAGAGAATGTGACGTTACTGTAAGCTTAGAATATTTTAAAAGTTTTAAATTTTATGTCAAGAGTCTAGTAACTAAGGCTAATATTTAGCAGTGAGATATCAGATATAAATACAAGGGAACTAATCACTTGAAGTTAGTAGCGAATACGTCAGTGTTTAGTTTTCGATTGGTAGTACCAGTCATTCATTTGATTTGAAATTTCGCGCAAAGCTAGCTGTCCCTAATTTTGCAGTGTAAGACTAAAGGGAAGTCAGCTAGTCATCACCACCCATCGCCAACTCTTAGGCTACTCTTTAACCAATGAATAGTGTGATTTACCGTACATTATAACGCCCCCCACGGCTGAAAGGGCGAGGATGTTTGGTGCTACGGGGATTCGAACCCGCAACCCTCAGAGTACGAGTCGAACGCCTTAACCCATCTGGCCATGCCGGGCCTCAGTGAAGTATATCTATTGCTGTTAGTTATCGTATATATTCAGTTACTCGATCAATTAGCTGTGAAATTGTACAAATAAGTTTATTTTTACTTCAGCAAGACATTCGGGTTTGAATGATATTTGTCAAATTAGACCTACAAGCTACAACAGCATAGGAGCTTGTAGAAATATTAAGAAACAAACAAACTAATGTGTAATCGTTAGGTGGGCTAAACTTACTATTATTTTCACCAAATACTTTATTACAGCAACATATTAATAAACGAATTTCAAATAACATAATAAAGTTGGCAATGAACAGTGAAGTAATACTAAAAGTTAATTATATACTCTTCAAAAAAGAAACGCAAAAGGGATATTTTTGTTACTTTAAAGAGAAATATATGTAATAACGTTACAAGCTCAGAGTATGTGATGTTACACGTGTTAAGACACTGATTGTCAGACCAAAATGACAATAAAAGTTGTGCACTTTGAAAACGGAGGAAAATATCGGATTTTTCGCCAAAACGCACGCGTGTCCAATAAATTTGTTTGAGAGATCTGCATGTTCTGCAAGTGCAACATGTGCAAAATCCCTATAAAAGTGACGGGTTCTCGGTTTCCATAGCTCAGTGTTAAGCCACCGACATGCAATACAGTTACGCCAAGACTGACTGAAGCACAACGCAACAACGCCATTGGTCGCTTGGAAGCAGGCGAATCTCGATCAGATGTTGCCAGAGCTGTGAATGTCCACCCAAGCACCAAGACTATGGAATCGTCACCAACAACATGGATCAACTCGTGACCGTCCACGATCTGGCAGACCTCGTGTGACCACGCCCGCACAAGATCGCAACATCCGGTTACGTCACCTTCGGGATAGAACCACCACTGCAACGTATACTGCCTCAACCATACCTGGGCTGCGTAGGATTTCCGATCAGACCGTACGCAACCGTCTACGAGATTCTTAGGCCCCACGTGCAACCCATCATGGTGAACGTCAAGGACGTTTTCAACATGACAACGCCCGTCCTCACACAGCCCGACTCACCACTGTCTTCTTGAGACACCACAACATCAGCGTTCTTCCCTGGCCCTCCAGATCACCAGATTTAAACCCCATCGAACATCTTTGGGACGAGTTGGACCGACGTCTGCGACGGCGACAACCTCAACCGCAGACTCTACCTCAGCTTGCAGCAGCTTTGCAGCCTGAGTGGACAGCCATTCCACAAGATGTGATTCTTCATCTCATCGCTTCCATGGGCAGGAGATGCCAAGCAGTTATTGATGCTCACGGGAGGCATACTCGTTATTGACGTTGAGTGACGTTAAACTTCACCTAGTGAGCGTGGACTTCGCCTTTGCAGACTTTGGATGTTCAGCAGTGAATGTGCAAAGTTTCACACATGTCATACAGAAATACCCGGAATAAACTTGTTAACAATGTGTCTCATATTTTGCCTTTTTCGTTTCTTTTTTTGAAGAGTGTATTTGTTGAATAGATATTCATAAAACATTTTTGCTATCAACAATACAATAAAGTGAGATTAGGCCATACCGATTTTCTTACCATCTAATGAAGTTACTGATCCCGAACGTAAACTCTCTGTCATAACTGTATTCATTTCTTCATAAGCGTCAAAGTCTTCCAAAATTTCTACTTTCGCGTCAGTTTCAGTCTGTTCCTTTGATTTCGGTTTTTCTTCGTCTAATTTTGCCGCTTTTCGTTCGGGTTCTGCTTCATGCTTCGGTTGGGTAGTTGATCGTTTAATT
The DNA here is from genome assembly GCF_004210375.1 of Tachypleus tridentatus. NCBI lineage: Eukaryota > Metazoa > Arthropoda > Merostomata > Xiphosura > Limulidae > Tachypleus > Tachypleus tridentatus. Next base: position 95,396,648 of record NC_134830.1, read on the forward strand.
TTTTGTTCAACTTCCACGGCTTTGTGCGGCTCTTGACTTACAAGAACTGGCTCTTCATCCCCCAAGTCTTCAATAACTGAAACAAAGCTAAATTGTAAAACACATTCAAGCAAAAAATACAATTATTTTAATTGATTTTTGTTTGCTTATTATTGAGCACAAAGCTACACAACAGACTATCTCTGTCCCGCCAACCGAAAATATCGAAAAGGAATTTTTAGCGTTATAAGCCCTCAGACTTTTATTTGTATAAGATAAATTGTACACAATGTTTTATGTTATTTTCTGTTGTCATAACATGTTTGCATTTAAAATTGTCACAAAATAGAGGGCTGTGATGTAGACAAATAATATGTCTACAAGAGTTAAATAGATTTCAATTTACTTACGAGCTCAAGAAGAAGTGATCACTCTATAAATATTTATAATTCAATGGAACTTAATTACCCAAAACGTCCCTTACCAAATGTAATGAGAAATTATCAGTTGAGACCTAGAAAGTAAGCATTAATATTTAAAAAAAAACTTGAACGTTTTAAGTTTTCATTATCAATTATGATTAAAATCTATCAGGATGTGTTCGATTTTTACTACAAATTTCTGTTGATCTCAAGAGATAAACTCTATAAAAACATCCAAGCAAAGGGAAAATATTCACACATATAACTATTTACAAAAACTATTCTGCTGATGAACACAATATAAGTGAATAAAGCTAAAAATATGGACATATAACAATTTTTCTTTCCCAACTCACTAACTCTATGACCTATAGTGTACAACATAAAGAAGATTATTGTTTTGAACGCACCATGAGGAACTGCCGTAACATTCAATGCTTCACTCCATTCTTGTTTCTGTTCTACTGATTTCGCTATAAGTTTTATGGGAAGTCCTTTTTGTTCTGGTGTTTTAGGAATAAGTTGTAAAGCCCGATCTTCACCGTCCACTTGATTAACAATCTCAATGTCTTGTAACTGTAAGAGACAAACAATGACATTTTAATTCCTCAAAATCCATTTCATATAAGGTAAGAATATGATTATGAAAATGAACTAATGTACAATGTAAAATGAACAATATGAAAAACAAATAAGCAGTACATGGATGTATATCACATTAAGATAGTTAATCAAATTGTTTGCAGCAACAAAACAGAGAAGAATAAATTTAAAAAATACTATTGGTTACAGGAAATACACTTTTTAACCAAATCTGCAAAAAAAACAAAAAAACACAAAAAACTATGTTTTCACTGAACCAGATTTCCCAGTGTAATAAATTAGATAGCTATGCTATATGAGTGGAAGATTATCAAGCTGTTTACGAATTATACCGAATTTAGCTAAAGCTATCTAAGTTTGAATAACGAAATAAATGGACTGGACACGATGAGTAACACACAATGAAAATGATAAATGTATTTAAAGTAAAACAAAAAGCACCTGTGTGTATTTGCTTTTGTATGGCGCGTGGTTGCTTTACACTTACCTCGTGAATCGATTAAACTAGTTTTAGTCCCTCGAGATTTATTTCCTCTAACCATTTCTCTGAAGATCCGATCCTTGAATGTTTACATCTGATGCTTCCTACTTAACCAGAAATGTTAGAAGGCTGCCATAGTGGCTAACGCTACACATGTTCCGATTATTTTCATTCAAACATAGGTAAGACAGTAACCTCGAAGTACATCTGGGTTACCATCGGAGGACATTAGCTGTTGACAATCTTGTGCAGCGTTCAGCACTATATCCACTTTTCTGAAAAGCTTAATTTTGTAGTGGAGCGGTTATATATTAGACAAGTATAAGTAATTTAATATGCTACGTGTTTTGAGTAATTTGGTTAAGCTTCCTGACTGAATTTGTTGTATAACACTTGTATTTAAAGGTTTTAGATAGTATCTTCTTGTAAAATTGAAACATATTTCAAATGTTTATTTATCTTGGAGCAGGAATCCATTTGTATTTACCAGTAACAGATAAATAAACATTTGAAATATGTTTCAATTTTCACAAGAAGGATACTATCTAAAACTTTTAAATACAAGTGTTATACAACAAATTCAAATTATTTATCTTGGAGCAGGAATCCATATTGTATTTACCAGTAACAGATACTATGCCTGAAAAGCTTTTGAAACAAACTTTTGTGCGATTATTTTTATGTTCTTCCTTTCTTGAAAGTGTCGTAAAAAGTTAAGATGCTTATTAGTCCGATAGTTCTTTACCTTAATTATATTCTTGACCAGATACTTCTGTCTGTCTAAGCCAACTCGGATAACTTCCGTTATGAGCATTCTGCCCTTGAACAAAAAAACGTATCGTTCGCGAACTAAACCAGACAGCTCTATTACTTCAAACCAATCCTGAAAAAAACAAATTTTAAAAACTTATTAAATTTCCTATTCTAAGAAGACCATTAAGTTCTTAAGAGTCAGTAACTTTCTTTATTTTTGAACCAAAAAAATATTTCAGATATAGTTCGCAGATCACCCACGTTAGAGAGCTGGTATAGGGTAATATTTTTCTGCGCAAAGTCACAGATGTGATTGCAGAAAACTCAAAGCTTTCCTTGGATATCCAGGAGCATACTTTCTTGGATTTTTTAATATAGGAAAAACAGTACAATACGGCAGCATTTCATGCAGTTGACAACAGTGTCACTCTATATATAAAACCAAAAAACTGAACATGTGACGCAAAAACTCTCCTGACAGGTATGTATAGAAAAATACGGCGTTATTCTCACCATATTATTGGTGTCGCTAAAATACACAAATGAATGTTCTGAGAAAGTTTAAAGAAATTGAAATGACCTTGGGAAAATTTACAAGGTCATTAATATGACCACGTAGTCAAAGTGATTAATAATACAATGCACACTCTCCAAATCTTATATTGAATGATAAATTTACCTATTACACCAGCACAGTGATTTTTTCAACTTGATTCAAAACACATTCGTATACTTTACTGTTTTTACTTATCCTAGGAAACATTGTTACAAGTTCCCCATTTAATGGATAAGCACTTGACTAACACGCTCTCAGAAAATATAATTGATATAGCATCTGATACAATTTTTGAGAGTCCTATGACGTTCTGCAGAAGACAATACCCTCACAGAATCTAGTAGCACAAAATTGCACTCAAATGCAAAGCAATCTCTATCAAGACGCCGAGCTACAAATTTGTATTTATTTTTGTGGTATGATATGATTCACTGAATGAAATCAATCTCGCAGCAAATATCCGTATGACAGTGTTTCAGACACATCTCAAAGCTTTGTACCGCCATTTACGGTTTGTGTTATAGTAAAACACTCCTAAAAAAAGCTGTAAAGCGAAACGTTGAGTGTCCAATTAAAGACATTATAATCTTCGAACTTATCACTAAATTAATATAACATATTGTTATTGTTGTCCAGCTGTATGTCCTTTCTCGACTCACTTATTACTTTCGTTATGTTCATACGTGGCTCTTATAATTATTAGTTTCAACAATACAAACAGAACGATGATTAAATTTACAGCGAGAATAAATATTAAGCCATATCGTCTTTCTTATACCTCGACACATAACCAACAATTCAATTTTGTAATGTTGCTAGCACGAACTGACAATTTGTTAAATTGCACTCGGTCAAATCTTTGGTTAATCAGTTTCATAAAGCTTCAAGTAGTTCACTTTATTGCACCAATAAATATTCCATTTTCTTAATATCATTTATGATGTCTGATTGGGAGCTTTGACTTCCAAGCTCTATAGTTAACAAACTATTATTATGAATAAAATCACATTTTTTCTTTGTATGTGAAGAAAGTCAAATTTGATGAAACAAATATATTTATAAACTAAGAAACGTCAGTTATTTTTTCATACACTCAATAAAAGTTTTTCAAAGAACATTTTGTATACACTATTCATTCAATTAGTATTTGCGTATTATTTTGTTTTCATTATACTACTTACATGTTTTATCAAACGACCCAATTTGTGAACGTTACCACAGCAACCTTCCAGTGCATTGATATACGTGAGATCAATAGCTCGTTGTGGAACACACATCATAAAGTCTAGAGCCCTCTGTAAATCAGTGGTGTCTTCTCTCAAGCGATTAGTATATTTAATCAGTTCCTATTGGAAAAAAGGAACGCTTTAAAATAAAGTGACAAATGGTGATCCGAATGATACACTGGGCTTCACACTTAGTTTTACCAAAGCGATTTATTACTAAAAATTTTAATTTAAAATAATTTTGATGTTAAAACAAAAATCGCTTATATTTCAATACATGCTTATTAACTACAATAATTTTAACAAAATATTCCAAATTTAAATTCACCTAAAAGTCACTAGTTATTTCTGAAAATGTCACATAATTATTTTTAGTTCTGATATATTTGATAACAAATAACTTTATTTTACCAATATATTTTAAATCAAGATGAAAGATAAAAATAAACTTTTGGATAATATTTAGAAAAGTATTCAGTACAAAATTAGCATTGTTATTTTTGTTTGTGCTTTTAAAATGAAACTAAACAATAGGCTAACTGCATTTTGTCCATCAAGGGTAAGGAACCTTGGATTTTAGCATTGCATTTTCGTAAATTCAACACTCACGAAATTAAAGAATAATTTTAATAAACACATAAATGGTATTAGCTCTAAGTATATTATGGAAAGATAATCCTTATATACGCATGTGTACCTTAACAGACTAGCTGTTTTATTTATGAAGTGTAAAGAGAAGTATCAATAAAAAGAAATAAACAAGATTGAGAGCAGTCGTTTTTTTGTTTGTTTCTTACGTGTAGAATATTTTTCAATTCAGATAACTTGTTGTACACACACATCTCCGTTTATTTATATATATGAAGATCTACCTTTATTAATAATACATAGTCATTTATCCTTTGAATCGGAAGCTTCAAATGTTCTGCCAAAGATTTGTCGTCGTCAATTTTCCTGCTGAAGTCCTGTGTAAAAGGAAAGCAAAACTGGTAGGGCTGCGATTTCAAAGACCTTTAACAACACTAACTTTTCTTAGTATCATTGTGAGAGAATTAAAACAAATAAAGACACTTACTATCATATATCTCAAAGAAATATTAAAGTGTACTATGGAAAAATAAGTGTAAAATTATTATAAATATCATGTTGATACATTATTCCAGCCATGACAGTACTAAAATTTTAAAATAAAAAATATGTCATTCTTTATTTGAACCTTGAAGAAATATATTCTTAATTGTCACTTCATTTAGTCTCTCTTAGATGAAAAACTATTTCTCGGAAATCAATCGATAACAGGAAAAATAGTTTTTTTTAATTACATGAGTGTGACGTTTTACTAACTTATTTTTCTCAGTATTTTAAAAAATTATATCATTAAACTCTCAGGTAATTATTGTTTAACCCTTAAACAGCGGGAATGTTGTATCATCTATTGATGATGGCAACCGTTTAAAGGTTGATATGGTATAATATTAACAAATAACTTCTATGCCACGCTTCTTTATACGTGAAACTGGAGGTCAATAAAATACGTTTGAATTACAAATATTTAAATTTTATTGTTTAATTTCAACTAAATTACGAAATTTTATAAAAGTATTTTACATCAAAATAGTTCTTCAGGGAGCCAGACGACAGCGCTGCTTGAGCTTGTGGTTCATCCCGGCAGTACTTCACATGCTTGTCGAAATCTCTCTCCTGAGAACATCACACAAAAAGTCAGACATCAAAAACGATTTTATAACAGCTTTGTTGCTGTTATTTGTTATTACACACAAAGTTACACAAAGGGACCCCAAGTGGCTCAGCGTATTTCTACGGACTTACAACGCTAAAATCCGGGTTTCGATACCCGTATTGGGCAGAGCACAGATAGACCATTGTGTAGCTTTGTGCTTAATTAAAAACAACAATAACAACTATACAAAGGGTTACTTATGTTTTGCCAACCACGGGTTTTGAAACACGGTTTATAGGAGTACAAGTCTGCAGACATGCCGCTGTGCCACTAACAGATAAAATCACGGGGAATTGGAAAGTAGCTTGATGCAGGATCCCACAGCTCACTTTGTTTATGTTACCATAATAGATATAATAACAAAAATAAATCATTACATGCTATAAAACAAAAGATGAGCAACTTGTACCACAATCTACAATTAACCTGTAACAATGAACTTCATACTGAAATGCGTTTACAATTAACTTTATGTTTGAGTTTACAATAAAAAAATCGACTAATGCGGTTGAACTATTCACTGTTTATTAAAGTTCAACCAAATTATATTCTACGTATGCCTAAATGTAAATGTGTATCGCGTCGAATACATGTATTTGTATTTATGGAAAACTTATTAAGGCTATCTGACGTCGTCGTTAATTTTGAGCTACTTACCACATGGAAAGCACGCAGCAGATCCCTACTACCCACCATCCACATGGAAGAACTAATTCTCACTCTCACAACGCACCTGCAGCTTACAAATGCGGGAAATATTTTGTAGCAGCTTATGGATTCATACCCGGCTCGCTAGCTCCGAAAACAGCGCACTACCATAGGGTAATCCGCAGTTCTTTGAAAACCTATGTTACCAATTAGTTTATTTAAAACTATTCGTGCACGTAAAACCAAAACACTTTAAATGTTCTAGCATAATTAAAGATTTTTCATGACAACACATTTTAAATAAAACTTTCTAGAGCATTTATTCTCAAGACGGCTGGTATGGGTATTAAAACTTTAATTAAAATAAAGTAGAGAAGAACGTTTCGACTGTTTTAGGTTATCTTCAGTTAATATTTTGTGTGTTCCGTTTTGTTTAAATAACTGCAGACATTCTTTCAGGTATTACTGCAACATTTTTGGGATTTTACTCCAAATGTCTCTAATACACTCTCATAAAACTTCTTTGAAAGTAACTTTTGATTTTGTCAAATTTTTGATCTATCAAATCCTGGATTTGTTCAATTAGGTTGAGACTGGGGTTCTGTGGGGGGCCATTGCACCATTTGAATGACTCCAGTAGCTTCTTTCTCAGCAACGTAATTTCTGTTTTCATCAAGATATATTTGTAGAGTGCTGTTCAAATGATTTATTCTAGCATATACTGGTACCACATGCTAGCTTCTTTCTATATAGTTAATACACTGCCTGAGATACCATGACAGTTATATCTTACCCTAAATTTGATCAGAATGCTCATTCAGGCAGAAAAATTATGACACGCCCTTGATACAAGTATATGGGATTTCTAAAAAAAAAATAAGTATTATCAGCCTGGCTCATTCAACTGTCAACAGGGATCAATGAAGTATTACCAGTGTTGAAATTTACATTCTATAATAGCATGGAAGTATTAATCCTATAAAAATGGAAGGGTGATAAAATATTCTCTTGTCCTAATATTTTTGAACAGTATTGTATGTTCGTTTTGTACATCGAGTGGCAAATAGATGTTCATTTGTTTTTCTAAAGTTATAGCAAATACCAAGCTGCAACGTTATCTCTGTAGTACAGTAGATTAATTAATACGTGAAATTTATCTCTTTGTTATCACCATAAACTTCATTTACAAAATCAAACCTTCTTACCAATCGAAGAAACGTAATTCCAAGTTTCTGTGGTTCACTTGCGTAGTACTGAACGCCTTTAATGAGTACACTAAAATAACAATAAAAAAGCACTAAAAAAAGATCACTTATGATAAAAATGCAAAATATTTAACCACATATTAAACTACTATAAAAACCATTTATTGATTGGATTTTTACGGAAAAATGTTGCTTCGTAAGGATCTCTATAACGCTTTAAAAGTATATTCATAATAACCTAAAACCTGACATAAAAAATCCAAGATGAATTAAAAATGGATACCTTTTTTATAAACGATAATTTGTTTACTTCACAGAAACTACAACTTCACCATTCCATATTTTAATGTTTATAGGAAAAACAGTCTTTACATCAATTTCGCTTCTTGTTTCCTAACGTTAAACGTTTTCCTAAAACTTGTTTCTTTGTAGCTAAGCACAAATATACACAATGGCCAATCTGACCTGTCTCAATCACGGATATCGAAAACCGGCTTCTAGCTTTATAAATCTACAGACTTATCGTTGTATTACTGGATGGGAAGGGGGGGAACGTTTTCCTAAGATGAATCATACTTGTTTTTCTTATCAATTGTCATAACTGTTATGCATAAAATGTTCATGTAAATGTTAGAAGTTCGAAAAACAATTACTTTGAAAAAACATTAAAATATATATTTTGCCTATGTCTCTTACCTTCTAAGATGATACATATGGATTATCGTAATTTGAATTATAAGTATAATTTAGATAGCAATAACCTTGTTTGTTTGGAGTTAAAGCATGGCGACCCACATTTGTGAATGAACTAAGTGATGCTGATAGAAAACAGGAAACTGGCGTGTGATGAGTTACTGCGAATCTTCAATACGATCCCTTCTCGAGGAAAGGTGATGTTTACGGACGAGTGCGCAATCTACCGTTCGAGTCGAGCACGAAATGTTTACTTCTGGGCAAAGGAGAATCCTCATTATTATGAAGAAATTAAATACAATACTCCGCATGTCATGATGTGGGCAGCACTTATTGCGCGTCATGTTATTCGACCATACTTCTTTGACGGGCCAGTAAACCATAGCTCATATCTAAACATGTTACAACAATGGTTTATAGCGAAACTCGATGAAATTGGAATTAGAGAGGAGGTTTGGTATCAACAAGATGGAGCTCCAGCTCATTATGCCATCTCTGTGCGAGATTATTTTAATGACATTTTTCCAGACAAATGGATAGGTCGTGGTTCTGTACCATCCCCTGCACCTATGAAATGGCCTGCAAGAAGTCCGGACTTGACAACATGTGATAACTCTCTTTGAGAATACATAAAGGGCATTGTATCTAAATAACGTTATAATACTAATGATGAGTTGAAGGCAGCTGTTACCGCGGCATTTGGAACAATAACCCCTGCTATGTTGAGGAAAATGTCTCACAGAACATGGCGTCGCATAATATTATGCAGCGAGAATGAGGGCAGCACACAGATACACTGGATACATAAGATATATGGATGGATAGAGACTTACGGGCCACCCTGTATAGATCACTGGTTAGGCTACATTTGGAGTAATATGTTTAGTCTTAGGCTTCTTAACTTAGGAAAGACATTGAATTGTTGGAAAGGAATCAGAGAAGGGTTACTAGAATAGTGCGTGGAATGGATGGTATGCCATAGGAAGAGAATTAAGATATCTGAAGTTTGTTTCACTTGAAAAAAAGAAAAGTTAGAGAAGATTTGTTTGAGATTGTGGTTGTGTTGACGTACCAAATTTTTCATACTTAACCGAGAGTATAGTCGGACTAGGGGAAACAAGTATAAATTCTGGCAGGGTAGGAGTCATCTTTAGTTTATAAAAGTTTATTTTTCTATCAGGGTAGTTGATCCTTCGAATAATTTGCCTTCGGATATTGTGGAGGCAGTAAATTTGAGTTTAAGAGAATGTTTGTTTTTTGTTTTTTTTTAATTTCGCACAAAGCTACTCGAGGGCTATCTGTGCTAGCCGTCCCTAATTTAGCAGTGTAAGACTAGAGAGAAGGCAGCTAGTCATCACCACCCACCGCCAACTCTTGGACTACTCTTTTACCAACGAATAGTGGGATTGACCGTCACATTATAACGCCCCCACGGCTGAAAGGGCGAGCATGTTTAGCGCGACGGGAATGCGAACCCGCGACCCTCAGATTACGAGTCGCACGCCTTAACGCGCTTGGCCATGAGTTTAAGAGAAAGCTTGATAACTATATGAATGATAAGGGCTGGTTTTAAGATTTTTATTTTTTTTGTTAATTCATTTATTTAATAGTTTTAGTTTATTTTAGAGGATGGGGCATCCGATATGGGCCAATATGTCCTTTATTGTCCCTAAACGTTGAGTTATGTTAATACACGGAGTGACAAGCACAACTGCCTACAAGCATATGGAAGTAAAGGATTACAATGATGGACGCTCTGTAAGAATGATCCTTTATAATAAAGTATAGGTTAAATAATAACTGTATAATCAAATTACGAGTCACTTTGTACTTCATTATCAGAGGGCTATTGAACAATTTATTTGAAATCACAAAATACTCGAATATGTTACTAACTTGTTATGGAATTCGCAAATATCTTTGAAGTTAGAAAACACTGTGTCTTTGTAGTCTCGAAGTTCTAATGGCATCTTGACATTATCCATTTCTTTCATATAGTTATTGACAACGAACTGCATATCTCGAGCAAAATCTTCTTCTGTTTCAACGAGTTCCTTAACTACAGCTCTGTAATAAAAACAAAAAGTGTATTACTTCAGATAAACAATGTAATATTAGCCAAAACTTAAGGTTGGTGAACCATGTAATTTCGTTAAAATGTTATAAATATACTTTTAGAAAAAAAATCATTATTCAAGATATTTCGTGGCAAAAGCTAGATACTGAAGAAGGTGGACAGTTAGAAAGCTTATGTAATTTAAAGTAATTTCACCAGTGTTAGCTGATAACAGATGTATGACTTTTACTGCAAGACACTGAAGCTCTGTTGTTAGTACATTAGTATCAAGAACATTTTCATTTATATACGGTGGAAGAATGATGTCTGCAAACATAAAATTAAGTATTTTGAAAATAAAGAGCATTTAATAAATATAATTATTTTATAACTAAACATAAATCATTCTTATCCTTTCCATTCAAAGTGAACCTTTTGAATATAAATATATTAACATGTTTCCTATAGGTCGTTACTAACTCTAAGTAAAGTCTTATACTGTCAGCTGGACAATATCTCGTGATCAGTGAAGTGTTTAACATGAGCGTGACTAACCTCCTCTATTTAGAAGATTAAGCTTTCCCTTACTGATTTAACAACTTATGGTTTAAATGAGCCAAAGTGTATGAACTTGGGCCTTTTTTGTGATTTAAGTCATTGAAAACACAATTAAGATGCATTTTTAAAACAAAACCACAATAATGAAATTAACCATAAACTTAAATAATGTAGCATGCAGTATGGACACTTACTCTCTTCTGGCGATTATTTCTTTTTCTTTTGGGTCTGGGTTTATTTCCGTGATTGTTTCCGACTTTGTAAAACTTTCACCTATTTTCTTTCTAAATAACAAGAAGGAACCCATCCTTCATGTATAATTTCCGCTCCCTTAGTAGGTCTGGAGCGAACAAGCCATCTAGTGGAGGAAAGTTAAATGAATGAAACTATAGCTGTGGGAAGAAAAAGATTTATTAAACATAAATATATGTGACATACTACCGTCTTGTTTTGCGGACAAGCGTGGGAATAAATGAACATTCTTCAAACTTTAGAGCAGCATGAAATATAAACATATATTTTAAAAAAGATATGACTAGTGCTTCAAATACTTAGATATGAATATAAGAGATTTAACGTGGATGTTACGACGCGACAACGTGAATATAATTAAATCTTAGGTGATCACTCCTAATACTAAATACACAGTTTCTGTTATCGATATTTGTTTAAATGTAATAAATTAGATATGTAACTTACACCTTAAACTGAACCCAACAGATAAAAATAGAGGGATCGAGGATTCAAAATATGAAATGTTAAATTAATCTGAATAGTAAATAAGGGAGACCTACAGAGCTATTTAAAAACACAACGACACTTTATTGAACAAATGAAACAAATATGAAATTTCATTTGTGAAGACCAATGCTATAAAGTACTTCCCTCTACCTTGCAGAGCTGGTCTTCTGTTATAATAGTAGAAAATAATACAAAAACAAGACAAGTTGCACTTATTAAAAGCAGAAAAATTTTGAACAAACTTTGGTTAGAAATGTTTAAATGCTCCTACTGGATTCCTGAATGTCATGGCATACACATCATTAAGTGAGCCCTTTAAATATAAAATGAAAATTAGATTTTGATGTAGTTGTTCAAATTAAACACAAAGCTACACAATGGGCTATCTGTGCTCTGCCCATCACGAGTATCGAAACTCGGATTCTAGCGTTGTAAGTCCGCAGACATATCGCTGTGCTACTGGAGGGAATGAGGTTTTGATTTTTTTATGAATGCACATAATCACTATAAAAAGAGTATATTTAAAACAACGTAAGGAACGAAGTCTTGGTCTAAATCTTTGTGGGTAAGATTTGTACATTTCACAGATAAGTCATATCAGTAAAAGCAGAATATATTTTTAAACACATTATAAAACAGTAAAGAAAATCAAAAGAAATGTATGAATGAAAATGTATTCACATTCAATTTCATAGAAATAAAAAGCATTCAAGGTAAAAACATATATAATTCAGCTAAGTAAAGATTACACGGGTTTACCATGGTTTTATTGTCTCGAACTTTTTACTATTATATGACTATTTTAATATCGATTTTTTTTAAAATTAAATAAAGTTATACTATTAAATCTGTATCGCAAAATTCCCACCTATTCACTAAAACTGTAGAAGATTCTCGAGTGTAAGAATCAACAATCTACGTGTGTACATGAACATGCTGAAGTTTCGAGAAACTTTCGTCACAACTATATATAAAATCAATGGAATACGCCGAAAAATCGTATATATTCTTGGTCTGCTATAGTTGGGGCGTTATAAACTCCAGAAGATATAACTTTGATTAATGCTTATTAATCTGGAACTTCAAATATTTGACCAGCAACTTTATAGATTTCGAACGTTACAAACCATTTAACTTCAGCAGATTCATATCAAACATTAGAACTCTTATGTACACATTATATAACTTCAGCAGTGGAATAACTCGGTGTGTGGCTACCAAAGAGAGAAGAATACAGAGTTAGCTAGCTCCCTGTTAAGTGAATTGTATTTACATAAACTCAAAATTAATTCGTTTATTATGAACCTTCGAATAAGATATCAAGGAAGTTCCAAACCACACAGAAAATTCAATTTTGTTTGTTGTAAAACTTTTGTGCATAGATCATTATTTGTAATAATCGCTTTGTAAACTGTGTTATTATTTGCATATTAAAATATATTTGTATTAAAAAAGGAAACTGCATACCAATTTTGATTGGCAAGTATCATAAATTTGATATATATTGACATTTATTTAACTCAGTTTCAAGCCATTCGAAATTGTAGAACGTAACGTAATAAATTAGGGGCTAGTCCCGAATCTGAATCAAAAACAAAATTGATGTAAATTAAAACTCAAATCATAATGCAATTTATATGTATCAATGCCAACTAATTTGATCGTGTCTGATTATCAAGATTTCTTGAATCACCCTCCCTCAAACAACTAGAAAGACATAACAAATGTGAATTGCTCAAAATTCCCAAAGATTAGAATCAGAGGTTCAGAAATCAATGAGAAAATATGAACTAAAAACGTATTATTGAAATAACAGTCGACGATGATTTGTTGCCTGAGGAAATAATAATCAGTGATGTCGAGAAAACCCACTTGTAGAGAAATATATATTGCCTGAGGAAGTATTAGTGGAACATTTAAGTGTCCTCACTGGCCAATCGGGTATGAGTGATAACGATAAGTTAAAGATCCAGCTAAAAGTCAAACAAATCTAGTTCGAACAAGTTCATATCGAAGCCGAGAATGAACAAGCTCGTATCGAAGCTGAGAAAGAAGATGAACGTTTGAGGCCGAAAAGCTCTCACTGAAGCAGGAAATAAATTAAGCTGAAAGAAATGGAACTTAGACTTAACTCCAATTGACCAAGGCAAAATGACAACTTTGAACTTTATCAATATATTAAAGTACATTCAATGAAAATGTAATTTATAAATATTTCCAACATTTTGCCAAAACTTTAGAATAGCCAAATGAGAAATGGTCATTATTATTACAAAATGTTTTAACTGGTAAAGCACAATAAACTTATGTCGTTCTTTCTCTCTCTAGAATATTTTACGAATTATGATAAGGTTAAAACACCTATTCTCAAAGCATACAAGTTAGTACCAAAAGTTTTGAGGTTATTACAAGATAGATTATCAAACTTATATGGAATTTGTGCACAAAAAAGGTCTATTTTGATCGATGGTGTAATCCTATACATATTAACAACAGTTTCGACAAACTGAGACAATTATTTCTAATTGAGGAGTTTAACTGTTGGGCACGTGACGACCTCAAACTTACTTGGACAAAAAAGCCAAAATATTACAGAAAGCAGCTGTTTTTTTCATAAAAAATAAATTCCTGCCATCTCAGCAAAATCCTGTATCTGTTCAATACATGTAGGTGAGAATTCATCTATAAATCCAGCTCCTCTGGTTCGAAATCTTCATATGGTCAGGATAAAACTTCATTAAAATCATCAAGACCTGTCCGCTATTTTTATAAAACAAACTGGTCATATTATGTTCGATTTTGGTGTTTGAAAAATGAAAAAAAAAACGAGGCAACATCCAGTGTCTTCATGTCCACATGTGGGCCTAGTTTCACCAGATCACCTGATGTTGTTATTTTGGTCACTGATATAAAGGCTGATGTAGTCAAGGAGGAAGTTAGATCTTTGTGTTTCTTTTGATTCTGCGATTTTGATAAATAACACTACCAGGGTATTGAGGGTGGCCCTGTTAATGTTCCTTTCATAATATTTATTTGGCATCATACTTAGTTTCAGGACCAGTTGTGGTTAGAATAAGACCTACTCTGACAATTAAGGGTTAATATTGTTGGGAAACGATTTGACCAAGGAAAAATTTGTTGCCGAACCCAAAATGGTTAGTGAGTGGATAATCGTTTCAAATAAGGATGAAGTTTTTGTTGAGGAAAATACTGATGTGTTTCCTTCGTGTTGTGACTCGAGTACAACTTAAGAAATTAAGGCACAACAAATGATAGACTCTTATTCAGAGGATGACATTATAGATTTGCTTCAAACATTTTTTTAATCCGCCGAGGATATTGTTTATGATTGGACTACTGGTGAATCCTTAGTGAATGACAATAATGGACGTGAGGAGTATGATTTATCTGGTAGTGTTCCGTTTGCTAAAAATAAACTAATTACTGAGGAAAAAAGTATCCACAGAACTCTTCACTACTTAAATATGCACTTCCATAAGATAAATTGGAAAAAATTCCAATTTTTTTTAAAATGATGTGCTTATAAGGAAATGGAGACCATCAAGTGCGCCAGGTTCAGGGAACTGGATTGTAGTTTATTAAATCTTGCTCCAAAATCATACTGTTTTGAAATATTGAAAGTTGTCCATGAACTCATCATGGGAGGTCACTTGGGTGTGAATAAGACATATGATAAAATTATGAGACATTTCCTTTGGCCAAAATTAGGCAAGTTCTTTCTCAATTTTATAAAACTTATTACACCTGAAAATCGTTTACTGAATATATACCTTTGAGAAACAATTCAACACCAAAATTTCTAAGGCTTTGATTAATTTCTTTACTTTTTTGGCTTGCCCAAAGAAGTTCAGTCTGATCAGAAATCAAATTTTAAGTTGGGGTTGTTTCAATAAGTTGTTTATTACCTCAATGTTAAACAGACCAGATCTAGAATCACATGATGTTCCATTCGACCCTGAAAAATATTATGCGGACTAACTGCCTCGATAACATAAAGAATTGGGATGAAGGAGATAATTTATTATTACTTGCTGTTCATGAGTCGGTTCAGGAATAATTTGGGTTCAGCCCATTTCAGTTAGTGTTTCGTCATTCAGTGCATAGTCCCTTGATGTTTCTGAAGGAACAATGGTCGGAGGATAACATTCCGACATTTTGATCCACATTCTTATGCACTTGTTAATTGGGTCGGGAAATTTTGAAGTCATACCAAGCTAAAAAAAAATGTTTATGACCACAAGGCTGAAATGCGTAAATTCCAACGACACGGTCTTAGTACTGACCCCACTATAGGACATACACTGAAAGTTAGGTATCATGGTCCTTATAAAGTTGTTCTTAATAATAATGACTATGTGATAAACACATCTGATTGTCTCAAGGCTACTCAGCTGTGTCATATTAATATGTTGAAACCATATCGTATCCGAAATACATCTGGAAATATTTTAGCCACTGAGTGTTCTGATACTGATCACAATCATTTTACTATGACACCTGTAAATAGGAACTTATCGGAAACGAACGCAACATTAAACTGAGTAATTCTCACATTCCTATTAATCTTAATCTAGAATTCGATCATTTACCTCTGAAGAGAAAATTATTTGAATATTTAGTTTATTGAATGAATATAAATGTATACTTGCAGACATTCCTAATCAAACCTAATCACTGTTCATGATGTAAATTTAGGTGATGTTTCATCTGTGAAACAACATCCCTATAGTGTGAACCCCAATTACACCCTTGTGCAAATTAATTGAAACAAGACGGAAAATTACGATTTTTTTCAATTTTTTGCGTGTTATTTCTGAGAATCCAAAATTTACTCACAAATGTATACATGATATGACCGCCTTTATTTTTCAGAAGATCATTAATCCGCTTTGGTATCGAGTCCACGAGTTGACTGCAATCTTTACTAATTTTTGGATCGTGGTACCACACCTCAATTATGACCTCAATTAGCTTATCTTTCGTAGTACAGTCTTTTCCCCGAAGTCTTTCTTTACAAATCGCCCAAAGATTTTCAATAGGATTTAAGTCTGAACAGTTTCCAGGCCAGTCCAGCACCTTTATTCGCGTTGTAGTCATAAAATTCTTCAAAAGTTTCGATGTGTGGCACGGAGCCAGATCTTGCTGAGAAATCTATCTGGAAATCTCTTTTTCAATTCTGGAACGACTCTTCTCTGTAAAACTTCGATGTACTGTGGTCCTCGCATCATACCTTCTACGATATGTAAGCCTCCGACGCCATAGTAGCTGAAAAAAACCCCAAAACATCTTCTTCAAGGGATGTTTTACGAACTGATTGATGTGAGAATCTCGAAGTTTCTCACCTGGAGATCTGCAAACATGCAGACTTCTTTCACTTTGTACGAAGAAATGAGTCTCGTCACTGAATAACACCTTCCTCCATTGTTCTTGCGTCCAATTCTTGTATTTCAGACCCCATTGATACTGTTTTTTCTTCACCGAGTTGGTAAGAAGTTGTTTTTTGACTGGGCTCCTTGCAATTTCGTATAATTCCTCAAAATATCGTAACATATCCCAAAAATAGATCGACCGTACTGCAAAACACAGCTAATGACGCCATCTGTGTGAAGAAATGACTATTAAAGAAAATCAGCGGGTTCAGCGAGCCAACACCTGCCGCCATGCTGAAAATATTGTAAAATGACCATTTGTTTCAATTAATTTGCACAAGTGTGTAAGGTCGATAAAATGCGCAAAGAAATATTGCTGGGAAATGGCGTTATAAAGTAAAATAAAAGTTATTGGCCTCCAATGTTATGTGTACCTGTTTCTAAATCTGATGGTTTGATTGGATTCTGTGAAGACTTTCACAAAGTAAATGTTTTGAAAAATAAAGATTGCTATCCCATTTCAAGAATGGAGGCCTTGTATTGATAAAATAGGAAAGCCAGATATATCACAAAGTGTTACCTATTAAAGAGATACTAAGCTATTCCTGTAACTGACAGTACAAAAGAAATTTCTGCTTTTGTTACTCCTGATGGATTATACTACTACAATGTGATGCCGTTTTGGATGAAAAATTCTCAAGCAACTTTTCAGCAAATCATGAACGAATCTCTCAACAATCTATCAAATGTTGAAATTTATGTTGATGATATGATTATCAATGACATCTGAGAAGAAGAATTATGTGTATTACGATATGTTTTTGAGATGATCGAGCCAATTTCACTGTAAATGTGGCGAAAAGCGACTTTTGTAAAGTCAAATTTGTTTTACTCAGGCTACGACTAAGTTATTCCAATTCAAGTCAGTTTTAGTGTGAATTATTCAACTTAGAAAAAAAGTTTGATGAGGTTTTTGGGAATGGTTATTTATTACAAAAAGTTGTGTAAAAATGTTGTTTACATTATTGTACCATAAAAAAACCTACTGAAGAAAATAAAAAGTTCAAGTGATCTGAAACATGTTAATCTGCTTTTGAAAAAGTCAGATCTTTATTGTGCATTTACTCTGTAATGATGGCTCCTAACTTTGATATGTTTTCACATTAGCTGTTGATGCCGGCGATTGTGGTGCTAGTGTTTTGCTATTACAATCAGACGATAGAAGTATTGAGTACTCTGTTATTTTTCTAAAAAAATTAATTGTCACCAAAAGAATTATTCTATTGTGCCAAAAACCAATCATTGGCTTTAATTTTATATTTATAAGATTTCAATGTGTATGTATCTGCATCACAACAACCTATTTAATTTACACTGTTCATTACCCGTTTAGGTTTCTGAACCAAATAAAGGGCAAAAACAGAAGACTGTTAAATTGAAGTTTATCATTACAAGAGTATGATATGAAGATAATCCATGTCAAAGGGGTTGATAACATTTTTGTTAATGTACTTTTTACGTGTACGTGTAACTTTATGATCATAATGTTATTTGGATTGCCTGTGTAATATACTCTCATGATTATTGAAGTTGTATACATTTTGATAATGTAGTATATTTTACGTATCGTTCTCAATGTATATAGATATATAGTATTCTAGTTAAAAAGTGTTTAATTCCAATTTTTAATTCTTTAAGGAAGGAAGTTTGTCGGATTTACAATTATATATATATTTTAATTTTGATATTTGTTTATGTTAAATATAGGCCTCGCGGTCAGGGAGCTCGACTCGACTCTGAGGGTCGCGGGTTCGAATTTCTATCATGCCAACATGTTCGCCCTTTCAGTCATAGAGGCGTTATAAGTTACGTCCAATCCTACTGTTCGTTGGAAAAAAGAGTAGCCCAAGAGTTGGCGATGAGTGGTGATGACTAGTTGCCTTTCCTCTAATCCTACGCTGCTAAATTAGGGACAGCTAACGCAGATATCCCTCGTGTAACTTTGCGCGAAATTCAAATAAACAAACAAAAAGTTAAATATATATTTACAAATGTACATAACTTGTTCTGTTAAATCTGTCATTGCGAAATTTCCGCCTGTTCACTATATTTTAGCAGGTTCTCGAGTGTACGAATCAACGATATACGTGTGTAGTAACAACTAGTGTATCGCGTATAATGTTGCCGAAGCTGAAGTTTCGAGAAACTCTCCTCACACCTATAAAGATAAACAACGGAATGCGTCAAAAGACAGCATATATTATTGGTTTGCTATAGTTAGGGCGTTATAAACCTCAGAAGCTATAGCCATGATTGGCATAACGCTTATTAATACAGAAAGTCAGATATTTGACCAGAAACGTTTATAGATTTCGAACATTGCAAATCAGTTACCTTCAGTAGCTTCACATTGGATATCGGCATTTTTTATCACAATGCTAAATAACTTTATCGATGAAATAATGTGGCATGTGACCAGTAAAGAAGAAAACAGAGCCATCCAGTTTCCCGTTAAGTGAATTGTACCCATATCTACTCAAAATTATTCGCTCATCATGAACTCTCGATAAGATAAAGAAAGTTCCAACCCAAATGGAATATTCAATTTTGTTTTAACTTGTAAAACTTGTATACATAAATTATTTATAATAACTGTTATTGTAAGTTATGTTATTATTCGCATATTAAAATATATTTGTATTAAAAATAAAACTATGTATATCAGTTTTGTTGGTAAGTATCATAAATTGAATACATATCGGCATTTATTTAATTTCTAAATTTAAATCATCATGTTACGTATTATAATTTATCTCTGATAAGTTTCCGATTTAGTGTGTTATGCACGTTACTTATTACGATTTCAAATAAGCGGAAATTTTAATTTAGAAGTTTTTGTTTTGAATTAAGCACAAATCTACACGATAGCCTATCGGTGCTCTGCCCACCACGGGTATTGAAACTCGATTGTTAGCGTTGTAAGTCCGCAGATATACCGCTGTATTACTGGGGGGCAGTTTAGAAGTTAATTAAATGTTAATATGTACCAAATTTATGATATTTACCAAAATGACTAATACACAAAATTTACTTTCTTAACACAAATATGTTTTATCGTGAGAATAATAATAATACAAATAATATTAACGGTTATTAGAAATAATAATTTATATACTAAAGTTTTACAAACTTACAAACTATATAGACTTATATCTGGTTTAGAACTGAATATTTTATCGACGTTTCAGGTCCACGATGCGCAAATTAATTCAGAGTTGATATTGTTACACCTCGCTTAAGTTAACTGGCTTGGCTGGCCTCACACGACGTACGAGGTCTGTTCAAAAAATACGCGGACTGACGTCATAAAACAAAATGTACTTTATTTAGAACAGGGGTTCCCAACCTTTTGGCACTCGCGACCCCTTACCTAAAAGTTTGAAACCCATGTGACCCCCTACTTGGGGCTTACTATCAGCAGCTTAATTTTTCTTTTATTTTCTGTGAAGGAGAGGGAAAGAAACATCTAAGAAAAATATTTAAAAATTCTGTAATTATTTATTAGCAAATTAACTCACATTGGTCCAACCTGAATTCACAAAAAGAACATATATTTCTTAAAATAATACTAACATAGGTTTGAACAGCTATCCAACCCCAGCTAGTGAGATGCCTGATGTTGCATTTCAGCAGCAAGCTCTGAAATTCGTGGCCGAGCGTTTGTTAGAGCCAGTCTCATGTCATCTCCAACATTCAATCTGTTCTTATTCTTTGTTTTTATATTGACAAGAGTGGAAAATCTTGCCTCACACAAGTAGGTAGAAGCAAATGGAACAAGGACACGTAAAGCTATCATGCTGACTTTGGAGTATGACTGATACATAGCGCACCAGAACTGAGTCACGGATTTCACCTCGAAGAGATCACGAGCTGAAGAGTCGTTCCTTAGATCCAGAAATTCATCTTGGATATCATCTGAGATGCTGGATACATCAAGTTCAGTACAAAATGGGTTCCTTACCAGGGCCTCCTGTTCCTGTTTCCTAGCTCAGAAAAGTAACACTCGACTTCCTTTTCTAGAGACTGAAGATGTTCGGTAATCTCATCCTTGAGGAACTGATCCAGTTGGATCTGAGACTCATCCGTCACTCCACAAAGTTTTTCAAACATAGCGATGTTTCCATGATTGGTTTTCCGACGCCAGTTCTGCAGTTTGGAAACAAAGGCCCGAAGACTATCTTGAAAAAAGGAGAACATGTGTTTCCCTTCCTTGAAGCTTCAAATTGAGCTTGTTCAGCTGGTCAAAAATGTCGGCTATGTACGCAACCCTTTTATTCCATGCTTCATCTTCGAAGTGAACTACAAGATCTTTCCTTTCTTGAGTCTCCAGGAATAGCTTTATTTCATCTTTCATTTCAAAAAAACACGATTAATAACGTTTCCTTTCGACAACCAACGTACTGCTGTGTAGAAGAGAAGGACTTCGTGGTCAGCATTCATGTCTTTGCATAGTTCTTTGAATAAGCGAGTGTTGAGTGCTTGAGTCTTCACATAATTTACAATTTTAATTACAGATTCAAGCACTTCCTGCAGAGAGGCAGGGAGAGTCTTACTGGCGAGAGCATATCGGTGAATCATGCAGTGGATGCCCTTTGCTTGAGGTGCTAGCTTCTTCACTCTCGACTGGAATCCTGATTTCGATCCCAGCATAGCCGGTGCCCCATCCATACAAATCCCACACACGTTTTCCCATTGAAGATCTTCGTTTTGAAAAAAAGTTGAAACTTTTTCCATGCCATCATCAGCTTTTGTTGTGGTTTCAAGTGCACTGCAGAATAAGAATTTGTCTTTGATGTCACCTGAATTAATGTATCTCACGAAGACAAACAACTGAGAACATGAACTTACATCTGTTGACTCGTCGAGCTGAAAGGAGAACAAAGGGAAACCCTTGATTTCAGTCAAAAAAACCTGTTCCTTCACATCCATAGACATTTTAGAAATGCGCCTCTGTATAGTATTATTTGACAGGGATACTTGCTGCATCTTCTTTGCACTGGCTTCTCCGAGAATAAGATTTACTGCTTTCATCATGCAGGGTTTAAGAAGTGTTTCTCCAATCGTTTGAGGCTTTTTTGTTTAGCAATTTCGAATGCAATCTCATATGAAGCTTCCACTACGGCTGCACTCTGCTGCTGAAACGACCCACTTCTATCGATTCTTTGGCTTTTAAGACACCGTTCATGCCGTTTGAAGAAATCCAAACCCTTCTTTGCGTGTTTTGGATGTTTCGTCTCGAGATGACGCTTGAGTTTTGATGGTTTCATTGACTCTGCACTCAGGACAGCATGGCACAAAACACACTGTGGTTTCTCGATGCCGTCGTTGGCGAGCACAGTGGTGAAGCCAATGTTGAGGTAGCATTTTGAGTATCTGCGCCGTTTAGCCATGGACACAACTCACCTCTACTGCTTACTTATCTCCTTGTTAAAATAAAATAAAAATGTTGAATAATGAACGCTTTGGCAACTGTAGATCTTACACTGACTACTTGTGGGGGGTGCAGGTAGAGTAATGATGGGGCAAGTATTGGGAGGGAAGGGAGCGTGGCCAGTCGCACGATTCGTCATCCACCAATCAGCAACGGACATGTGACTCACGTGTCGACAGCAAGCACACACACACTTAATCACAGCTAAACAGACACACAAGCATACGTACATGCGCGTGCACTCACATACTCTCTACTCACTAGTACACACATACATACAGTTGCAGACACATACACATTCACTCACAGGCACGCATACATACACCCATAATATCACCTAATGACATTGAACTAACGTAGCACACGTTTTGCTTTGCACCGAAATAAAAAAAAATGTAAGAACATGAAAATGTAATTGATGAAATAAAATTAATGTTATCCCAAGCTACTTCTAACAAGGCTACGCGACTCCCCTGCCAAGGCTTTGCGACCCCCCTTCCAAGGCTTCACGACGCCCCAGGGGGTCGCGACCCACCGGTTGGGAACCCCTGATTTAGAAGTTACAGGTCTGGGACCTCTTCAAAGTACTCTCCTCCCCAACGCACACACTTATCCCAACGGTGTTTCCACTTGTTGAAACAGTCCTGGTACGCTTCTTTTCTAATGTCCTCCAGCTCCTTCGTCGCATTTGCCTTAATTTGGGGAATCGTCTCAAATCTTCTTCCTTTCAAGGGTCTTTTGAGTTTGGGGAACAAGAAAAAAATCGTAAGGAGCAAGGTCAGGTGAGTAGGGGGGTGGAGAAGAACAGTGATCGAGTGTTTGGCCAAAAACTCACGAGTTCTGAGGGCTGAATTTCGTAGCAACGCGGTGCATCTTCAATTTTTCGGTCAAAATCTCGTAACAAGATCCAACTGATATCCCACACTCTTCAGCAAGCTCCCTGACAGTCAGACGTCGATTTGCCCGCACCAGGGTGTTGATTTTGTCGACGTGTGGGTCGTTAGTTGACGTGGAAGGACGTCCAGGACGCTCATCATCTTCAATGGACTGTCGACCATCCTTAAAACGTTCATGCCACTTGAAACATGCCGTACGCTTCATAGCAACATCACCGTAAGCCGTGTTAAGCATAGCAAAAGTTTCAGTCGCAGATTTTCCAAGTTTAACACAAAATTTCACAGCAAGTCGTTGCTCCTTCAGGTCATTCATTCTGAAATCCGCCAAACGAAAAAAATTGCACTTCACTTAAAACCGCGTAGCTAATACACAAATGAAGATATCTGCAATCGGGAAATGGCGTGAATTCGCTAAAATTGAATGGTTTGTAATGTTCGAAATCTGTAAACTTTACTAGTGAAATTCTGTAGCTTTCCGATTAATAAGCATTAATCACAATAGCTTCCGACGCCTATCGTATACTGATTGTAGCAACCAAACAATACTCTATTACTGACTATTGACTAGGTTTTATATCAGTTAAGAGAGATTCTCGAATGTTCTAAAGTATTCGAATACGTAAAACATATTTTGTTAGTTATTATTCTCGAAATTTTTTTACATATCCAACAATATACATCACATGCATGAAACTGAAACAAACGCAGATATAAATGTATAACAGTAAATCCTTTACAATCATTTAACTCAGTTTCAAGCCATTCGAAATTACAGTACGTAACACACAGTAAATCCAGTACGGTGAATCCGAAAATGATATCCATTTTTCTCCATCACTCACAGATTTTTCACAAAACATCATATGGTCTTTTACATAAGTGAATCATTTTCATTGAGACTGAGTAACATTCTGTTATGCTTAAAATGTTAACAATCATTGGCTATAGATTTTATAAGATCCAATCGTGACGTGAGTCTTATCGATCATTCTAGAACCCACGAGAAACACATCGCTAGAATAAAAATGGTTAACAGGCTGCATGACGTGTCTTTTGTGCATACTATTTATTTGTGCGTGCACTTTGCATTTTTTTTCAACATTATTTATTTATTGGTATAGCAAAAAGAAGTTTTGTAAATGACCAAAATATATTCTGTTATGTGTGTAGTAAACATGTAAAGAAACATAGAGAAAATATCACAGAATTCGTTAAAAAAGAGTTTTACGCGTATTTTAGAATAAAACAAATCATGAGCGCTGCCCAAAGTTTGCACCACTTGTGTGGAAGAATTGAGACAATACACTAAAAGTAAGAAAGAGTCTTTGCCTTTTGCAAGTACAATTGTCTTGCGTGAGCCTATAAATGATGGAGATGACTACTATTTTTGAACATGTAATGTGCAAGGTTACAATACTCAAAATAAAAAGGAACTTTCTTATCCGAATCTTCAAACTCTATAAGACCTATTGCTCGTGAATCTCATGTACCTACACCTAACTCCACTGGAGACACTTGATAAAGTTTCATCTGATTCTGAATCTGATGTCAAAAGAAACGATGACAGAGATTATCTTCAACCTGAAACGTTTGGTTTTATTTATTTTGAATTTCACACAAAGCTATTCACGATATCTTACTGAGAGGAGAGCAATTCATCTACTTCCTCAGATGATTTTAGTTAAAGAACTCCTTGGACAGAAAAAGACTCCATTTTTATCTTCTACAGTTGGTATTTTAATAACCACATTTTATTAGCTTTCTAACCCATTAGAATCTCAAACAATAACCGATTTTGTCAGCCTAGTTTTAATTCTGAAGAACTTCGAATTTAATAACGAGCACTACATTCATGTTAACGGTAATGAAGTGGATATCAAAATGGCTCCCCAATTATGCCATCATTTTTAAGGGTCATATTGAAAATCAGCTTTGACAACTCAGTACTGTAAAACTTCATATATGGAAAAGTTACATAGACGACATATTTTTTTATTTGGATAGCGAGTTTTAAACCACTTAAAGAATTTATCACACATAATAATCAAGTTTACCTGCGATTACTCGCCTACGCAGATTAATGTTCTTGACGTCACAGTTTTTTCTAAAAAAACAGAATCTTACACACAGACTTGTAGAGAAAACTTACAGACAGACAAAAATGCCTTCACTATAAAAGCTGTCACCCCTCTTACACTAAACGAAACATAACCTACAGATTTTCTGTTAGAATAAAAAAAATATGCTCAGTTGAAACAGACTACAGAAAACACACCAGGGGTCTGAAACAAACCATGTTACAAAGGGGATATAAAGATACTGACATCGACATACAAATTGAAAAGACTAATAACACAGCGGAAAACATCATAAATCAGATCAATACTAAAGTTTCAAATATAATTCCTCTTATAATTACCTATCATTTTAAACTTAGAAAAGTTTCACGAATCCTGACAAAAAACATTTTCATCTCTCACAAATACTTCC
The DNA here is from genome assembly GCF_004210375.1 of Tachypleus tridentatus. Lineage (NCBI taxonomy): Eukaryota > Metazoa > Arthropoda > Merostomata > Xiphosura > Limulidae > Tachypleus > Tachypleus tridentatus. The sequence continues at coordinate 95,422,577 of NC_134830.1, forward strand.
TGAAGTTTCCGTTGTCTCCTTCCGAGAAAAGCAGACTTATAAAGATATTTTTATTCACACAAAAGTAGTTGTTGTCCATGCAATAAAGCCCGTTGTCAAACCTGTAAGCTCATAAAAATCACTGACTCATTTTCTGACAAGCACAATCAAACTTTAAAATATATAAAGAATTCACTTGTGGAACAAAAAATACCATTTATCTTATACAGTGTAAAAATATAATAATCAATACGTAGGACATACACAAATAACTCTTAGAGAATGTTTCAATGACCATAACTATTCTATCAACACCGAAAAAGATCTCCCTGTTGCTCATCGCTTTAACCAACCTGGTCATTCTATTGCCGATGTTACTCTCACTGGTATTGAAACAGGATCCAAAACTAAAGCAGACAGAGAAACAAAAGAAGCATATTGGATTGCCAAGCTAAATACTGTTCAACCTTTCGAAATTAATCTAGATTCTAAAATCAGTGATCTTCATTCATTGGTTTCATTTCTGTCAGAAAAAGAAAAATAACTTTATTCTTTGCTTTTTTTCATGAAATATGAAAGCTGAATTTCCCAAAACTTACTATATATTTAAAATAATTTTTAAATTGATTAGTATAGCATCTTTCTCAATCAGTCTGCAGGTGTCACCTTTATTTTACTTAAACAGTTAAGTGTAGTTTTAAATATACACATGTTTAGCCATTTCTAAAGTAAAATATCCTTAACATCTTTTCAAATACACTCTTGCCATCTGCTATATTGTACCGGAAATGAAACGATTACAAAATAAACACTTCCTGGAAAATTGGATGAACTTCATGATCTCACTAAAGACCCTCTACATATATCACTAGTTCGATTATGCCATCACTCCCAGTTTGCCTCTGAAGAAGAAAGGTTCATCTTTAAAAAGTGCCGAGTTATAGCGCTTGTATTTCATTTCTTAGCTGTGGTGGTGTTTGGGTTTGCTCTCTTTCTCAAGTTGGTCTAAGGCCAAAACCTCTGTTTGGATATAGAAATGTATCTTAATTAGGCATCTGTAAAACTGGTAAAAATACTATATTTCTGGCAAATAAGTTTTGGAATATTTCTCTTCAGGATAAAAATCTCAGCTTGTGAATGGATTTTACCAGAGGTATAAATCTCACTACAACTATCATCTCTTTAGATGTTGAAGCCACAACCAAGGTGCTATCAAATGTTTTTTGCTTCTTATAATAATGTTACAAACTGAACACAATGCAATCTATAAGAAATAAGCTTTACGCAATTCAATTACTCACTTCAATTTCCATTTGGGCAATACAGATCCGGCTCGGTATTGACAGGTGGTTAGAGCGCTCGACTCGTAATCTGAGGGTCGCGGATTCGAATCCCCGTCACACTGAACATGCTCCCCCTTTCAGCCGTGGGGGCGTTATAATTTTACAGTCAATCCCTCTATTCGTTTATAAAAGAGTAGCCCATGAATTGGTGGTCGGCGGCGATAACTAGTTGCCTTCCCTCTAGTCTTACACTGCAAAATTAGGGAAGGCTAGTGCAGATAACCCTTGTGTATCTTTGGGTGAAATTCAAAAACAAACAAGCAATATGTACCAAATATATTTTCAAAACTGTCACCTATAAAAATATAAATACTGCTAATATTTAATGCAAAGCTGCAAACACAAAAAAGTGTAAACAAACATAAAACATGAAAACTTCATTAAAGAAGCCATCTTCTTTGAATTTCGCATTGAATTTAAATAAATAATCTCACAAATAACCACAATATTATAAATAATCTAATTTTACCAGCTTCAAAGTATTCACATGTCACATTGAAAAACTGTTTCATCATGTTTTATTTCACATGTGAAGTAAGCATTATAAATATATTCTACCTTTTAAAATTCAGTCCAATCAGAGCCAGTTTACTTCTGTGTTCAAGAAGTATGTCAAAAGCAAATTATTGTTACACATTTGCTGAAACGCAATTTTAAGTGCGCTAATTAATGCAGACCTTAACAAATATACCACATATACTTAAGGACACTGAACCCCATCTGCAGTAGTAGATTATACATAACATCCGATGGGAGCTGTACTTCACATTAGAACACTAATAATTTAGGTAAACACCACATCGAATTAAATGTTGCTCTGCTGCTTGATGCACCATCATTATTTATGCTCATTGCAATCGGTCACATCTTGATTCATAAGCTTCACAAACACGCTATGTATAATTCATTTAGCCTAACCATTGGACTAAAGACGACACGATAAGGTGTACATATTCATCCTACTTAAAAATTGCTACAATTGTGCAATCAGCTGTTGAAGTGTACTCCTTAATCCATAAGGATTTATTCAGATGCTGAATTGCGCTTCCTCATCTCAGCTAACTTATCAGTATTAGAGCGCAATAAACTATCAGCCAATGTATAAGTTTGATCTACTTCCTAAAATGATTAATAGCAGCAGTTATTCGTTCTCAAGAAATTATAATCAATATCAAAGATTACCTGCAACGGATAACCTACAATTCTGTTGGGGTATTCTCTAGCTTGACCAATTTTCCTTTGAACAGTAAACACAGTATTTTCTGCTTTAGAGGTCTTGGAATGACTATATGTTTGATATATTGGATGACATGCTTACGTGCTTATTATTAGTAATACAGCACATAATTTTGCACCTTCAACTATTTGTAAAGGTGGCAAGGATTTCATTCACCCATGAGAAATTTTGAATCAGAAACGTTGCTTTATAACAAACAGTATCACAGCTACTTCTATATTCTTCAATTTTTTTCTGAAGGTCCTTATTTGTGGTATAGGAAGTATATGCATTAACGTAGTTATTATTTCCTATATGACTCATCATCATTATAGTAGTAATGGCCTTTGCAGCTGCAAAATGTTTAAGGTTCGATAATTGGATTAGTTATCATTATATAGCGAGACAATCCATCTGGATTGTCGTACTGCTTCCCGAATATTTATTTCTGCAACCATGTAATTCAAACTCTGATCACTCCTAAGATGTAATTGTAGGTAGTGTTTGAAAAACTCCAACTGTAAGTAGCAGTTACTTTGTTGTGTAGTATTAGTATTTAGGGTTAAATAATGAACAACTTTTAATTTGCAATTGCATACTCCACACAACTGTGACAACATCACTATGTTACTATTATAACTGACACTTCTATCTATATATGTATATATGAAAGGATTAGCCGACCTATGATAAGCCAATACTAATGCATTAACTAAAGTGCAATTTATTAGTTATTGAAATACTTGTTCACAGCCCCAGTCCATTAAAATGCATAACAGCTTTAGCGGAAAAACACAGTGTTGTAGATATCGGGTAGAAGCTTGGTATAAAACATTAATAGTATTATGTTAAGTATAGGAATTTGGGGACTTTGTTTCCAATCAAGACTGGACAATTTTTCACTGATTAAATATTTGTTGAGTCCTCCAACTGTGCCTACAATGTGACCAATTATTATACTTAATACATGTAAACACGTATTCTCCCATATTCATATCTGCCTTTCTTATCCATAAAACACCATACCCAGGTGTTCAACAACAGATTGAAGCATGCAGTTAATCACCATTATATCAACTACAATATGAGACAGCTATCATATATGCTGTTTACTAGTGATTGGCAAACCATACATGTTGAATGCCACAACATGATATTTACACAGTCCGTTTTGAGTTATCAAGACCGTTTTAGGTCTGCTCACATTATCCACTTCCGCATAGACTGTTCCCAGGTTTGGTTGTAGAACTATCGGGTCCCTGCTTTCCAACATATCTATTCATTTGTCTAGAGATGGCAAAAAGAAATGCATTAACCTACATTTTCCTATTCATCTACTTAAAGTCAACACAGGATCTTGCCATTCCTACTTACTTCTCAATTAATACTGGAAGCAAAATAAACATCGTATTACTGTATTATGCAGTATATCAACATTTATTCTATTTTAGTACTAGAAACATCATGCTACTCCAAGTAACACAACATAATGGTTGTTTTATTAGATGCATTTTACCTGTACTTATGAAATGATGAGTCAGATTTACCATACCCCTACAGTCATCTGGTCTGACAAATACGTCATCAATCTCTGATATTAACTCACCGAGTTACTCTCGCTGGTGTATTTTGAATTTGTCTGTATAATCTTCAACCAATGGATTTTAGTGCCGTAGAAATTATGCATGTGTGTGTATTCTTTTATACATGGTTTATATGAAGTAACACTGGGAACACAATTATATTTAGTTACTTCTACTTCACTCACTGTGCCAATACTCTCACTAGTTAGAAGCAGAATCAAATTTGTCTATAATTATAAATCGTAATAAAAAATAAAACTAACCTGTATATAGGTAACTGTTATTGTAAGCTTATGATAGTTCTTGGACAGAAAACAATGTATTTCATGCTTACACGTTATCATCACAGTAGACGGTACCAAATCACCAAAACACATTTATAGAACACTATGAAATACATTTTGTACATTAGAGCCGCTTCTTTGTTTTTACGTATATTCGCGTAGTTTGTTGTTTCTTGGTTCTGATTTCTTATTACCAAACAGTGCATTTGCAGAACTAAGATTATCTTTGTCACAAGCCATGCTGATTTCTGCATCAGGCCCATCCCTAACATGCCATTGTCGAAGCTCAGCTCAGAGAAAATGGCCCTTATTCAACTAATGACAGCATCAGTTACAAGAAAGTATCATGTTTTCACTTTCCTGAAGTGTTTACTGTTTGAAAAGGTAGCTTTGCTGGAAGTGTTTATCAATCTTAAGGACATGCATAGTTCTGACATAGCCAGTTTCCATCAGGACCTCAACCTCACATTCACATATTATCTTTACTGGAACACATCAGACCATAACCAGTCTTGAATGATCCAATGACCATTACACTTCTCAATACAAGCAAATATTGCAACTGCCAAGTTGGAGAACAAGTCCAACTATGGCTTCACAGATTAAAATAGCTGGACAAGGGTAGACATTGCTTATGCTTGACTCCCATAACATGTCTGATACAGGGCTGGAAGAGAACTTGCTGTATATCCTATGTTATGTTGAAACATAGACACTTCATTTTTCAATATCCACACAGTCTTTAATAAAATTTTAAAAAACATTTTGTTCCTTATGTTCAGATATTTTTGAAGATAATCTACAGCAACGTTTCTAGATTCTGTTGAACGCCAACCAGTAATGGGATTTATAAATAAGGTTGGCTACAAATTAGAAGTTCTATATGTTCATCACAATTCGGTCCAGTTTCTAAAGTAAGCCACATTTCAATTTCCATCTCTCCCCTCTGCCATAATTCCCTCATTATCCTGAAAATAGATTTTTACATGCCAACAGAGATTAAACTTTGTATTTAAGAGAGTGCAACAGTGCACAGAGAAAGATATCACATTTAAAATCGATGATAACAAATTCTAGCAACAACATAAAAATATATTTAATTATTTAGTTTGCAGTAAATTTTCAAGTAAAGTGGGCTAAACAGGTACGTTACCAAAACCAAAAACATGAGGTTCAAAGATATGAAATCCAAAGACAAAATAAGCATGACTTGAACTCAAAATAAAAGCAATACTTACTTAATAAGTAAATAAAATAATAATAAGTAAAATAAAAGCAATAAAATACTTCTTTCACGATGGAAAACAATCTATTAAACAAGTAAAACAAATACGTAATTTGGTGGCAAAGAATATCAACAGTTTATGTTCCACTTGCTTTGTTTGCCTGTAATTAAGCACAAAGCTATATAATGGGCTATCTGTGCTCTGCCAACCACGGGTATCGAAACTCACTTTCTAGCACTGTAATACCGAAGACATACAGCTGTACCACTGGGGAACTTTTGACTTGCAACGTTTGCTTTCTGTTATATGGATACTAGGAGACAATAGCATGGTGAGTTATATTTAACATAAACCAAAAGATTTTTACAAAAGAAACAACACTTAGAGCTATGTATTTTACAAGTTCACTTGGACTCCACAGAATGCCATGCTATCAGGTAAGCCTCAGTATAACCAACATATAAAAAACTCGACAAGACCCAATAATGAATTATCCATCAAATATAAAAACAGATAAGACTTGAACTAAATTCACGGTGGTAGTTCTAAAGGCAAGATCAACTCAGCTCAAAACTGGTCACATAAATGAAACTTGAATACTTCAACAATATAAAATTTTGAAAGGGTTTATAAATGAAAATATTTTCACAATCTATGTTACTCACAGAAGAATTTATGATACCTGCATACTGAATGCTGCTAGATTTACATGACAATTTACGTTTTATGCTTTCATTATGATTTAGAAGGTTTAAGTATAGTGCGAGTGTTAAAATATTTTTAGAAATGATAGTTTATCGCATATTTGTTCACAAAACTGTTTTCCAATCTTATGTTGTATAGTTCAGTTGTGACTTGGCGACTATCGTATTATTGCATCATATCATCATTTTAATTAGGTATTGTTACATCAAACTATATATTAGTGTGTGGAACGTTTTAAGCCTCTATTATGTATAAATACGCGTTTAAAATGTAGTTCGAGAGATAGTTAGACTGCATGGTTATCAGATTAGCCATAAAGCGCATATAGTTGCGATTTTTAAAGTGAAATTCTCACATATTGTATTGTAATAACAGAGTATGTAATGTAACGAATTTACTCTTATACATTTATTTTAATATCAGTGTTTGTTTCAGCTTGATGCATGTGAGGGTATATTATTGGATGTATATAGCGCAAGTCCCTCCTATTCTCTAACTTTGTAGAAGATCCTCGAGAGTAATGATCACCAGTATGTGTTTTACGAAAACAACAGCGTATCTTCGAGCATTGATGAACTCGCCTAGCTAGTATGTATAAGCAAGTCATCGAAAGACGCCGAGAGACAGTATTAGAATATTGTTGGTCAGCTGTAATCAGTATAATACAAGACTATGAAGCTATAACTGTCATTAATGCTTATTAATCAGAACACAACAGAATTTGACAAGGAGCGTGTACAGACGTCGAACATTACAAACCGTTCAACTTCAATGAATTAACTTTAGACGTTAGTATTTCTAAAGAACATTAAATATTGTCGTCAGAAAAAAATTCACGTGTGAATACTAGAACTAGCTAGCATTCCCGTTAAGTGAAATGTATCGATGTATCAACATAAAATTAATTTCCTCTTCACGGACCTGGACAACCGATAAAATATTCAGTTCCAGATGAGGTAGAAGACGGATTATTGTTTGTAAGTTTTGAAGATTTTTGTGCATAAATAATTATTTGTAATAACCGTTATTATAAATTGTATTGTTTTTTTGTATATTAAAATATATTTGTGTTGAGAAATAAAACTGTATACATCAACCTTGTTAATAAATATTATAAATTTGATACATATTGACATTCAATTAATTTCTAAATTAAAATCAAAATTTCGGGCTACTTGAAATCTTAATATGTAGTATATATAACACGATAACATAATAAATCGGAAATTCCTCCGAGATAAATTATAATATGTAACAAGAAGAAATAATCTGTGTTGTCAGTTGGATTCTATAGGAACTGAACCGGCATTTCCAAAAGGAGATAATTATTTAAAGTTCTGGATACAATTGTGATAACCAAGAGTGTAAAGAGTATCTGTGTATACGTTGGACCTATTTTAATATATTATTTTAAAACAAGTGGACTGGGTGCTGTTTTTTTATATTCTTAGGATGTACCACCATCAAGTCAGATACACTTAATGTAAATAATCCGGCTTATATATATATATACACATACATAAAAATTCATAGATACATTAGGTACAATTGAAAGTTCAAACTCATAGTTTATCGCAATCAAGCCCAACTCAGACCGATGATGACGACCAAGATACTGACCTAGATTCTACCCCCAAGTTAAGTTTTCCGTTTAGAATACACCGTAGCGACCCAGTGCGTCTAAATTCCGATATGCTCTGGAAAAAGCATCGCCTACGTATCAAAGAACAATACCTATCCCCTCGTTAAACCTTCGTTACAAATTTCCCTGCTATTTAAGGCACGATTAGGGTAGACTATTCGGCGCCCTGACCGTGAAAGTGGGTTTTCTCGGGGCACTCCCGTTTTCCCCCACAGCAAAATTTTTGGGTATGCCTATACCCAGGCCCTGAAAAGAGGTACGTCGTCCTATCCCGAACTTCTCCTGTATCTTTCTACACTCCTCCACTTTATATACCGCCCCTCCCTTTCTCCTCCGACTTCGTTTGTCTCCTACACTACCATATCCAACAGGCTCTAGAAATTACCCAATGATCCAGGTTCCTCATCGAGAGGTCTTGAACCCTCAATCATGCGTGGGGTTGAAGAGAAACAAAAGTTTCTGAGCGCCCCTGGTTTGCCTTAGGGCCCCCCTAAGGTCTTTAAAACCAAAACTACTGTCAAGTCTAAATAAATAAATAAATGCCCAAGTTTATATCGTCCCAGCCTTGACTCCGAGCTAGCCTGACGTATTTTACTCCCAGCCTTGACTCCGAGCTAGTCTGACGTGTTTTTCTCCGGCTGCTAAACCAGAATGACGTTCTCATTGCCCGGTCCTGCTGTGCCGATCCCGCCTACGGTCTCACCGGTAATCGTCGACGGCCTGCCACCCAACCTCTCGCCCCTCCAAATCTCCACGTTCCTGGCGCAAGCCAAGCCTGGCGCCTCCCTTGACCCGTCCAAAACAAGAATTCTTCGCCGCGGGGGAATTCTCCTCCAACCATCGACGCCTGCTGATCTATCTTATTTCTGCGAGCCCTGGAATTCACAGTATAATATTAAATGTGCACCCACCAAGAGCCCTACGAACCTTTTCACCGTTTTCCTGAGTGGAGTTCACCAGTCAATCCTACCAAGTGAAATTAAACAAGCCATTGAGAGCCAAACACAATCTGTGATTCACGCCGTGCACCGAATATTCTCGAAAACCACCAAGCATCCGACCCGCTACATGAAAATTGTTACAACCACCAAACAGTATGCCGACTCCATCCTGCGTAACGGGTGCTATTACCATATTTTCCATTTCAGTGCTGAACGTCCCCATCGACGCTCATATAACCCGAGACTTCCCAAACAACCAGTGCCTGTTTTGCCCCCCATGGTTTCACCTAAACTACGCATACACCCCTCGCAACCCACTGTTAGCCCATTACCCGTACAACCGCCCTCCCACTCAACCCATATCCCCATCAATATGACCCACAACTTCACTCAGACAACTGATGACACCTCCGCCGGCCAAGCATCGATCAAACCACAATATTGTAGCAAATTTACCCAGACTGTGCCCAGTCCAATCAATCTGAAAACAGTGCCTGAGTCTAAACCTCTTCAAGTCACCCTGGAGGATAAATCAACTTCTACTGACAAGATCTCCACCATCTCGAAAGCCAGCCAAGCCCAATTGTCCAGGAAGCATAAATCTTCCCAAACAATAGAGGAATTTCCTAAAAACCCATCTTTGAAAGCTCAAACTCATAGTTTACCGCAATCAAGCCCAACTCAGACCGATGATGACGACCAAGATACTGACCTAGATTCTATCCCCAAGTTAAGTTTTATAAGGTCTCCGTTTGGACTACACCGTAGCGACCCAGTGTGTCTAAATTCCGATATGCTCTGGAAAAAGCATCGCCTACTAATCAAAGAACATTACCTATCCCCTCGTTAAACCTTCGTTACAAATTTCCCTGCTATTTAAGGCACGATTAGGGTAGACTATTCGGCGCCCTGACCGTGAAAGTGGGTTTTCTCGGGGCACTCCCGTTTCCCCCCCCACAGCAAAATTTTTGGGTATGCCTATACCCAGGCCCTGAAAAGAGGTACGTCGTCCTATCCAGAACTTCTCCTGTATCTTTCTACACTCCTCCACTTTATGTACCGCCCCTCCCTTTCTCCTCCGACTTCGTTTGTCTCCTACACTACCATATCCAACAGGCTCTAGAAATTACCCAATGATCCAGGTTCCTCATCGAGAGGTCTTGAACCCTCAATCATGCGTGGGGTTGAAGAGAAACAAAAGTTTCTGAGCGCCCCTGGTTTGCCTTAGGGCCCCCCTAAGGTCTTTAAAACCAAAACTACTGTCAAGTCTAAATAATATAATTCGGTACAATGTAGTTGAATCAGTAACTAGTATAATAGTACGAATAAAGTATTTTTAGTGAAGGAGAACAATTTTCGTATCCACAATTAGTGTTATTATGTTGAAAACGAAAATGAATTTAAGTTTCATTTATCAGCGAGTAAGGTTGACAATTTTAATTTTTTCTTTACTTCTAACCACAAGGCATGTAAATATTTTTAGTTTTGAGTTCTCATATCTCACCTTGAAACGTTTAATTTAAAGTTGTTTCACTTACTAAATAGCTGATGGTGCTCTTATGGAAGTATTTATGAGTTATTTGTAACGTAAATCCAGAATATTGTGCGTTTTAAACGTTTAAGTAGCATATAAACCAAATACAACATTATAATAATAGGAATTTGGTATCAATATGACAATTTTAGTTTTTAAATTGCAAGTAAGTATTAACATCTTTCTGATATTTCAACGTAGTAATTTACGATACGAAATTAAGTGCATACTCAAATGAATATATTAATATTATTTCTATTTTACAGAAATACTGTATTTGGTAATAGATAATATTAATTCAACTCTTACTTGTGGGGCTTTGTGGAGTCAAGCACCTCTACCTCCTGACCTTCCTTTAGAGGGATAGCTTCAGGATCACATTCAACTGGCGTATAATTCAACAGAGCAACATAAACTTGCGTTGTCTGAATAAATACACAAAAACAACGAATGTGATGAAACATTTAATAACGGTTACACTAGCTTTTAGGCAATACCAGCTACTTTCTAAAAAAATGCGTTAAATAATACATTTGTGATAACATACCCGTTTCAAATTTGTAATTAAACGTATAACATCAAATTTATATTCTTGTTAACCAGAAAAAAAACACCTCCGTTGTTAAAAAAAACCTCAGTAAAGAAATTTCTAAATGTTCTTAAACACGAATTCATAGGTAAATGTAATAAAAGAAATTTCAATTGATTAAGTAAACAAGCTAAATATTGTTATATACTTTTAGTGAATGAAGTATTGGTTAGTGACGTGCACACACATGAAATTTAATAATGTGAATATAGAATTAACGCTGAATGATTAGTTGATTTCATGCACACTGAAGTAGGTAAGGCAAAAGAGTTTTATACGAATAAGTCAGATAATTTTCAGTCGTGTTAATTTCAAAAAACAAGGACGTAACGATATCGTACCTTGGAATTATTTTATTATAAGTTACAGAATTACTTGGAATTATTTTATTATAAGTTACAGAATCACTTGGAATTATTTTATTATAAGTTACAGAATTACTTAGAATTATTTTATTATAAGTTACAGAATCGCTGGAAAGAATATTATTCTTTAAAACAGGTACAACGTGCGATCAACTAGTGCGATCATTCTGAAATACGTAAATTTTAACTGCAAAGTTCCAGTATTTAAGGTATTTAATTTAACAAGGTATTTAAACTTGAGGATTGGTAGTGGTTACTTATATTACAAATATGTGACTTGACATATTTATTTATGGATGAACAGAAAAAACGAGCAAAAAAGTAAATACAAATTAAATTAATTGTTATATTGTTGAATGTTGATTTAAATACAATAGCCTTCTTTAAAAATTGTGTACTTGAAAAATATCACAACAATTATCGAAACGTCTTACCTGTTCTAAAGAAATAATCTTTCTTATTGTAAAAGCTATAACTTTTAATAAAATAATACTTAATAAGGTAAATAAACTCAAAAGAAGCTAGAAATAAAAACGTTTTGTATTTATTATAACAATGATATACAAAATAATAGGAATCAAGTATTCAGAATCTAATGATAAAGATTAACTTGACTGTTAAGCTCCATAAATACACTACAGTTTCTTTGAATTTTGTCGTGTATTCACTATAGTTGGTGGTTTAGCCTTATACCAGTGGTTCCCAAACTGGGGGTAATTTAACAATTTATCGGGGGTAATGGAGGGGTGACAGAAAAAAGTTAAAATTCTGAAAATCAAGAAAACATTGAGGTAGCTGGTATTAGGATTAATGTTAACTTAGCCTTAGTATGTAAAGTTGTAAATTAAACCTATTTTAAGTATGTAATAAAGTTAAACCAAATAACAATAAACATCAAAAACTAATATACAGTAGTAGAAAGAAAAAATCTGTATCTAAGTGTGTGGTAACCTAAAAGTATTTTGACAAGTATGCTTCAGAACACAAGTCACTCAGTAACCCTGATGACTCATCGACGTGTCCAGTACGCGTCACTCACTGCCTGAGGTTGCCTCTATTTCACACTGTCAGTTTCTATGTGAGCATCAGCCGAGGTAGACAAAACCTGGTATGTATGTATCCTGTGTAGTATAGTTAGTATTTACCTACTATTACATCATTCCTATGCTGAATAAGCTCTTTTAATGCTATCTAGAATGCCATGAAAAAATAAATAATAAGTTCACATTGTTCACACTTTTTTATGCAGTTTTTATTTTTATTTTTCTGCAGATTAAACAATAAAATGTCTAAAAAGCGCACCTACTCTGACGCCTTTCTTCGCTATGGCTTTGTGAATTTACCTTCTGGTGGAGAGGATCGGCCACAATGTGTAGTATGTCACAAAGTGTTGACAAATGAAAGCCTCAAGCCATCAAAACTCTCAGCTCACCTCCAGAAGTGCCATCCAAATCTTCAAAATGAGGATCAGGCTCATTTTCAGCGCCGGGCTGTAGCACTGAAGAATATCCAGTTCGGTTCATCTGGAATTCAAGCCCAAAAGCTTCAAGCTGCGGTCGAAGCATTTTACTTTGTTGCATATAAAGTTGCCGAACAACAAAAATGCCACACCATTGCAGAGAATCTGATTAAGCCTTGTGCATACGAGATGGTAAGCAAGGTATGTGGGAAGGATCAAGAGAAGAAACTGAGTGTCATATCTCTATCAAACAACACAATCCGCCGACGAGTCGATGACATGGCATCAGATATTCTGTCCCAAGTTACAACAGAGATCAAGGAAAGCTAATATAACAAATTCTCCTTGCAATTTGATGAATCGTGTGACGTAGCCAGTTGTGCTGTTCTCCTTGGGTTCGTTCGTTACGTCCACCAGGACAAGATCAAAGAAGAGTTCCTATTATGCGAAGATCTGCTGACAACCACGAAGGGAAAAGATATCTTCAATATCATCAACAGTTTCTTTACCACGAATGGATTGGATTGGAACAGCGTTCAACAGGTAGGGAGAGATGTTTATATAAAGTCTAGATTAGTATAAATACAATGAATTACATGACATATAGTCATATAGTTTTATTTATTGTGCAAGTAGCTGTAGTGTAGCTAATATTTTATACATAATTCACAAAAAAGTATCGTGCCTGTCGTACTGAAATACTAAAGTACCAAAATAAATTAAATTAAATTAAAACCATATAATTATAACGCAAAAGATAAGTAAGAATGACTAACTGAAGCAATCTATAATAGTTTTTTCTTTTTTAATCTAGGTCTCCGTCGATGGAGCACCGTCGATGATGGGTCATAATCGTGGATTACAGGGCCTCATACAAGTTGTGAATCCAGAAATTTCTGTAGATCATTGCATCATTCATCGGTACTCTCTTTGATCAAAAAGCCTGCCTGGTAATCTGAAATTAGTGTTTGAAGATGTGTTGAAAATCGTCAATTTCATCAAGTCCAGGGATGTGAATTCGCGCATATTCAGGGAGCTGTGCAAGGAAATGGGAGAGCAGTATCAAGTTCTGCTCTACCACACCGATGTTCGCTGGTTGTCACGAGGCAAGGTTGTACGTCGAGTCATTGAGCTCCGAACGGCTCTTCAGGAATTTCTGAAACAAGAAGAATCTCCTTTTGCTACCAAGTTCACTGATAAGGAGTGGCTTGCTCGACTTTGTTACTTGGCTGACATATTTGCGGAGCTGAACAGTGATAATCTGCAACTCCAGGGCCAAAACACGACTGTCATTGATGCCCATCACACTGTGACTGCATTTCTGGGAAAACTGAGACTCTGGATTCGACGCTTGGAGAAAGGAGTGATCGCTCAGTTTCCCATCCTAGACCAGTTTGTTGAGGAGAATAGTTATGATACTGGATCACTTTTACAGACCATCAACAAAGAGATGAGTGACCATTTGAAGGGGCTTGAAACAAGCATGCAGCACTACTTTCCAGAGAGTGACCTAAAAACAGCCAGTCTTCAGTGGATCATTCATCCATTTTCTGTACCTGATGAGGCCATTCATGATGATGATTTCCCTGCAAAGGGGGAGTGGATCACAATGCGAGCAATTGAAGCCTTGAAAGTCAAATTCCAAAACCAAAATGCAGATTCCTTTTGGATTTCACAACTAGCTGACTCGCCAACTCTGTCCAAGAGAGCCTTGAAGTTGTTGGAATCATTCTCAACAACGTATCTGTGCGAGAAGGGGTTCTCAACCGTGCTGGGAATGAAAACAAAAAAAGAGGACTCGCTTGAATGTTGCAAACGATGCCAGGCTGGCACTTTCAACCACAAAGCCAAGAATTCCTAAACTAGCTTCAAGTATGCAACTCCATCCATCCCACTGATGTTCTTGACATCTTTGGCAATATTCATTAGAAATGCACAATGATCAAATACAATAATTAAAAGTGTAATTCAGTGTAAATAAATTATATAAATAAATTGTAAATAAATAAAGTGCAATATATCTTTAGTTTAATTTAGCCATATATATCAATGTTGAAAACATTTTGTGAAAGGGGTAACATGCTTAATGTGGCATGTTAAATTGGGTAACAAGCTGAAAAAGTTTGGGAACCACTGCGTTATACCTATTAACTTATGATTAAAACTTTTTTCGTAGATACAGTGCTAGATTTTAATCATTTCACACGGTGTTCAATAAATGAAAAAAACAACTTACGTGAAAGCTTGTTTTTTGTTTGTTTTGTTTTAGTTAAGCACATAGCTACACAATTGGGCTGCTACTATTGTAATTTATCTCGGACGAGTTTCCGAGGTCTTTTGTATACTAAGTATAGCAAACCAACAAAAACATTAAACTGTCTCGAAAGTTCAGCTGGCAACAATATTCAAATATATGCTAATCCTTTCCTAAAACATATATTGTTGATCCTTACACTTGAGAATCTTTTACACATTTAGAGAATAGGCGTGACTTTCGAGATACACATTTAACAGCATAAGTTATATGAATTTCTAAACATATTAAACTATGACAAACATCAATATTAAAAGAAATAAACATAAGTAAATTCGTTACAGGGTAATTTGTTCTGTGCCCACCACGGATTCAAAACCCGCTTTCTAGTATTGTGAGTCAACAGACTTACTGCTGTGCCACTAGAGGTATGCATAAAAAACAAATGCCAAATCTGCTCTAATTTGCTTTTGCATTGTAAATATGTAGAACGTTTCATAGCAGTAAATCGGGATATAAACGAATGGAAGCTTAAGATAAAAAAAAAGAACAGTTAAGCTGTAAAAAAATATGTAATATTACTCTATACGTATTTGTATTTTTTATATTTTGATACTGAGTAATCTTCAAAATGTTCAAAAATTATTTCTTAACATGTTTATAAATTTTCCATTTTCTTTATCTATGTTTCGCGTAAAAGATGAATGGCAAATGACGGCTTTGCTTCTGAAACACAGCTTCCATCTTTAGATTAACATATATGAAAATAAGAAGCTCTTATATTTACTGATAATCTTATAAATATAAAAATAAAAAAATAAAATACGTTTGTTTATTTTGGAATTTCGTTCAAAGCTACACGAAGGCTATCTGCGCTAGCCCGTCCCTAATTTCGCAGTGTAAGACTAGAGGGAAGGCAGCTAGTCATCGGCCCCGTTTGGACAGGTGGGTTAAGGCGTTCGACTCGTAATCCGAATGTCGCGGGTTCGAATCCCCGTCGCACCAAACATGTTCACCCTTTCAGCCGTGGGGACGTTATAATGTTACGATCAGTCCCACTATTCGTTGGTAACAGAGTAGCCCAAGAGTTGGCGGTTGGTGTTGATGCCTAGCTGCCTTTCCTCTAGTCTTACACTGTAAAGGGCCCGGCATGGCCAAGCGTGTTAAGGCGTGCGACTCGTAATCTGAGGGTCGCGCGTTCGCATCCTCGTCGCGCCAAACATGCTCGCCTTTTCAGCCGTGGGGCGTTATAATGTTACAGTCAATCCCACTATTCGTTGGTAAAAGAGTAGCCCAAGAGTTGGCGGTGGGTGGTGATGACTAGCTGCCTACCCTCTAGTCTTACACTGCTAAATTAGGGACGGCTAGCGCAGGTAGCCCTTGAGTAGCTTTGTGCAAAATTTAAAAAGCAAACAAACAACAAACAATACACTGCAAAATTAGGGACGGCTAGCGCAGATAGCCCGCGTGTAGCTTTGCGCGAAATTAAAAACAAACAAACAAACAAGCTAGTCATCACCACCCACCGCCAACACTTGGGCTACTCTTTTACCAACAAATACTGGGGCTGACCGTCACATTATAACTCCCCCACGGCTGAAGGGCGACCAATAAGATACGTATGAGAATGGTAGTAATATACGTTCATATTCAATCCATGTAACTGATGTATTTTTTTGTCTTTTAAATTACAAGTTACTGGTGAAACCTTGCATACTTTCTCAAACATCTATTAATAATCTGGTTTTGAAAAATAAAGTAGCTTTCTTAGAAAATGAGAACTTTTTTACATGTCATAACAATTGTATCTGAGCGTTTTACTCATTATTTGTATGTAGTGATTTGACCCGGGATGGCTAGATGATTAAGGAGCTCGACCCATAACCCGAAGGTCGCTCGTTCGAATCTCCATCACACCAAACATGCTCGCTCTTTCAGCCGTAGGGGCATTATAAAATTATGGTCAATCCCACTATTCGTTTGTAAAAGAGTAGCCCAAGAGTTGACGGTGGGTGGTGATGATTAGCTGCCATCCCTCTAGTCTTACGCTGCTAAATTAGGGACCGCTAGAACAGATAATCCTCATGTAGCTTTGCGCAAAATTAAAAACAATGTAATGATTTTTATTAGAATTTGGGGATTTCGAAATATTCACTGCTTTAAACATCTCCATATATCAGCTAAGTAAATAAAATTATGAAAACGGATTAAAGCAATAAACGTGCTTTAATAACTAATAAAATTTGTTCAACCACGTCTGATTTTAAAAACTGAAAAGTGTTAGATGACTGACCAGAATTTTTCGTAATAGAAGACATTATTTGAAATTGTTTATCATGTTAAACCAACATACATAAATCAAGCTTATTATAAGATTATGTAGGCAAATATTGATGGATAAATTCCCTCTTTTTCCATTTGCGGCCCATGTATATCTTTTTTTTTTCGCTTTATACCATGATCGTCTTTACAAATAATATCCTAAATTTTTAAATTATTCTTAGCTCTATAATTGCCGATATATCATAAAACAATACTAAGCGCTAAAATCTTCGTTTCACTTCACAAATGCCAACATTTATATTATGAATTAGCTTTTAATTTAGTGATTTCAAGCAAGTTTATAAAGCTCCGATCATTTATATTCTGGCTGATTTACAGTTTTACCCGTTTAACGCACGAGTAAAATATATGGGTCTGTTGAGATAACATACGGGGATTAAATCCTTATGCCGATCCCTTTATTACTCTGCCGAGGGGGGGTCCCAAGGGTTCGTGCCTGGTTTAGAGATTGCCAGTTATAAGCACGTGCGCGCATGCACATTTACTTTTGTCAAGTAGTGCTTTAGATACGACGGATTCTTTTTAAAGGAAAATTAAATATCTACTGGGATCCTGCATCAAAGTGTATCATAAAGCTTAATATTGCTGTTTAAAATAGAGCACGAGCTCAACGACTCTTTTTCTACCACGTCTCAAGGATATACCTCACCTATATTTAGGTGTTCCAGCGAAAGATCTGGCCAACAACGTGCAAGCAGATTTTTCTAACAGATTTAGAATGTCTTTTCATTAAAAGAATTTTTTCTGTTGTTTCTATTCTCAGACTTTGCTTAATACGTTGTATTGGTTTTGTAGACACTGGGCCAAGTATCAAAAGTTAACTTACAGCGAGATACAGCAGCCATGCATAGACCAAGTTATATTTGCCATAATACAACAGTATTAAATTTATTGTATTTTGTTTTTTAAACACGGCATATTTTATTCAGTCCATTAAGTTATTCTTTTTTCTTTCCAATGAAAAGAATGTATAATAATATTTCAATCACATCGATAACGCGTTTCCCTCACTAGCAGAGCTCGTGTGCCCGTTGGGATGCGATAAATATATATGATCGGAATTTGTTTAAAAAAAAAACAAGATTGAAATATACGCTAAGTGAATATTTGAGCCTCACTCAACGAAATCATTAAGATCCTGGGAAAAAAAAAGTTGCAGAACCAAGTCTTCAAATTTTAAACTTTCCATATAATACACATGAACTGGCAACCACAATAATATGCATGTAAATAATTATATGTTAAAAGCACGTGATGTTTGGCGCAATCAGTTAAATGCAAAAGTTATTGTCAAGAGAGTTTACTTACATTTATAAGAAAAATATAAGTGAAACATGAACCTAATGCAAGAATGCATCATTATCTTAGGTAATTGACAAGGTTTTCGAGCTAATTCTTTTCTCGTTTACTTTATACATAAAATATAAGTTGTGAACAACCGGTGATTACCTAGAAAATAATTAGTACATTTATAATTAATATTGGACACGTATCTTATCTTTTGAAAATATTCATGGCATTAGAAGAAGTATATATTAACTTTTTTGTATTTTATGTTAATATGCTGTAATTATTATAAAGTTAACCATTTATTTAATATATAACCATATTTTTTAAAATGTCTTTAGATTTGAAATACAGATTGGTTCTATGATACGTTATATCATAGAATAATATATTCTATGTTTTATTTTTACATCTTTTATCAATACGTATGTTATCAGTGGCGTAGGAAGCAGGGGGGCTGCAACTTTTTCAACCTGTCCCAGTAAAAATGCATCAAAATTGGGAAGATTACTCTCAGGAAAAGCAGAAGAAGCTTTAACCCAGAATCCAAGGAGACCCTCTAGGGCTCTGAAGTGAGCTTTGGACCCGCACATTCCCCTCGCTTTGCTTAATAAAATAAACCTGGAGCTTAAATCTCCTTGCTCACTTGTAATTTGGCTCTTACTCCTCTGCAATTTATTCGTACGTTATATCTTACATATTTTATCAGTACATTATATTCTTACGCGTATAAAGTGAATTGAGTAACGAGAGTATGACAGATATGTAAATATTTGTCATCATATAGATATGCCAAATGATAAGAATAAACATACAGAGGATACAAAGTATCAGTAACTTATGCAGTGGCTACACGAGTATCAGTAACTGTACCAATTTAAAAACACAGTTTTATAGGTTAACGTTAATAATTGCTATACAAGTTCAATAATAGGAACTAAGGATTATAAGAACAACCCAGAAGCGTCTCTAGGCGCTTAAAAGATTCGGCTTTTCAGTATGATATCGATCATGGTTTTCTATTTGATTTTTCAAGGCATCAACTGTGGATTCAGAGCACGGGCTACGTGTGTAGTATCTAACGACACCCCTGGAATTGTCAGTAACGAAAGAAATGCACAAAAAGTAAACGTATTACCTTAATAAGTAACGATTTTTTAAATAAATGTGGAATTAAATATATCAACAGTTAACAGAAAATATTATATTTAATGGTACCAAGCTTAAATATTACAAAGAAGGTAAAGTAGCCACTAAAGATAATATGATAACGAAAACAAATCTTAGTGTACATCTCTAAAGGACAAACTGACAGTAACGACAAAGATATATCCTGGTCGTTCAGCATGAAAACAACAATACAAATTTACATAATGAAATAAGAAGATTTAATAACAACGAATAGTATACTGCAATAGTTAAATAAACACCAATAACGATAAAAGTATGTTGTTTATTTCTGAAGCTCAAATCTATACAATGAGCTATCAACACTAAGCACACTTTATTGACATAAAATTACATACATGAGAGTATAATCATGGCGCCTCTAGGTAGTATATGCATTAAAGGACTAGTCAGACTTTATATAAGACCAACAAGGAAACATTTTTATATAAATTGTGTTGTCCTTTTTGTGTTGTCAAATTTGGAGTAAAAACTTACAATAAAAAGATTTCCGTTAAAACAAGCATAAGTAAATTAAAGCAAATTTTAAACAAACGTTAAGAGCTATTCACCTTTTTTGGCACATGACGAAACTTTCCTTTGGGGCGAGATGACATAGCTTCATGTGATGAACCAACAACAATAGGTTTTGTACTCGTTAGGGCTGTTTCACCTCTCTTAAAACATTGTGCTACTTGTACATTCGTTCTTTGCAGGTAATAATCATCACTTTTGGCATTTCCACTTTCTTGCAGTTTACGTTCTCCTGATGTAAATGTTAAGTCTGACGTATGAACAATATCTTTAGAGTGCTTGTGTTGAATCACTTCTTTGAATTTATCTTCAAAACCTGAATTATCGTGATTCCTTGTGCTAAAAATTCGTTTTTCACCTTTTGGTTCAACAACAGTTTTCAAAACTGTATTATGATCGCAGTCATGTAATATGTTGCCTTTCTCAACGTTAATAAATTCACTTTGTTCTTCAGTATGTTCTTTTCTGGCAATGAAACTGCTAGCTCTCGAAACTAAAGTGCCTGAACTAGATTTAGACTCAACTACTTCATGTGATACAGTATAACGACCATTACTTGTGCATATAACACAGTTTTGGTCTTTGGAGTCAGCATTTACTAGGAGGCCTACGAAAGGAGCGAAATAAGTTTCTTTTGACTGAGCGGAAAGTATGTTGTGTGCATCCATTGTCACGTGACGTCGAGAAGATTCCTTGGCTAGCATTATTTCTGCTGAGCTAACATCTTGAGAGTTTTCTTTGTTAAGTTCACTAACTTCATGTACAGCCTGGACAAAAGAGTCTTTTGAATCAGTGACTTCAGAGTTAGTTTGATCTTTCGCAGTTAAGCTGATACTTTTATGATTCTCTTTCGCAATTTTATGACCTTCAAGTAACGCGTGGCAAGAAGAATACTTGGAGTGAACCGATTCTAACTTAAATTGATTTTCTTCCGCCAAGTTTTTTACTATTATTTCCTTCTTTTTCAAATTCAATGACTATAGGTAAGAGTTCCATAGAATATTCCGATTCGATTGGTTTAGGCACAAATTGTTCTTTTTCGTTCTCACTTTTTAATTCTAATAAATCGTTGGAGCGAAAATCTCTTGAATGTAAGAAAGATACGTTTTTGACATCTTGTTTCTTTTGGATGACATTTTCCATATCTGTTTCAGACATATATTCACAGTTTCTCGTGCAATTAGTTTCTTCGAATTGATCATACATATTTACTCTTGAGATAGTCATATTGTTTTCAAATAATGAACATGATTGAGCCCCAACTACAGAACTTCTCTTATCTTTTTCTGAACACCATTCAGTTCCTCTTACTTCAAACTCATTGAAATCATTTAGTAATTTTGCTTCTGAATCATCACACAAAATCGAGTTTCCTTTACTGTGACTAGTTTCATAACCAGTAAATGAAAAAAGAATCGCACATGTCATCTACTTTACTTTCTAAACCATCACATAAGTTTAAATTTCCTTTACTTTGGCTAGTTTCATAACGAGTAGAAGAAAAAGAGTCAAATGTTTTGTTACAGTCATCCGTGAGACTTTTAGAGATTACGTTTTTATCTATTATATTTTGTTCTTCTTGGATAATTCTTTTTTTATTCTTGAACTCAAAAGAAGTTAATTTAATATGTTTATTTTCTTGAACATTTTCAGTTGAAAATTTATTCGTTTCTTTTGTTTGAGATTTTGCAAATAGTTCATTTTGTGACTTTTCCTTATATTTTAAATCGTCAACAGACTTCTGCCTAAAAAGTTTAATTTCGCTATTTGAATCCAACTTGTCTTTTGATTTTTCCATTTCTTGAAACTTGTCAAGTGATTGATTATCTTTAGTTTCAGTTTCAACTTCAGAAAGAGATACATTTTGTAAGTTTTCGATTCGTGTTTTCTCTGTGGTTTTACTTTCAAAACTTGGAGGCATTTCATTTTCTGTTTTTTCATTCCCTTGAAAATTATGATTCGATTTTGTACTTGTGTATTTATTTTTGAATTTTGAAATAATTACATTTTTGGGTTCTTTCTTTCTTTGTAAATTACCAACGTTTTCTATCTCAGGCTTCCAGGAGGTTTGC
This sequence comes from Tachypleus tridentatus, assembly GCF_004210375.1. Taxonomy (NCBI): domain Eukaryota; kingdom Metazoa; phylum Arthropoda; class Merostomata; order Xiphosura; family Limulidae; genus Tachypleus; species Tachypleus tridentatus. The sequence continues at coordinate 95,445,100 of NC_134830.1, forward strand.
ATAAGTCCTTCATCTTTTGTTCTCTTTAAAACATCTTTCAGTGTTTTTATTCGAGGATTTTCAGAAGAATGTAAATCTGTTATACATATACTGTCATTTTTTCTATTCAAACACAACGGTGCTGTTCTGTTTCTTTTTACTTTACCTTCCACCTTTTTTTCACATATGATTATCGTCTTTATACCTGCTGGAAATATATCGCCTTCTTTACCAGATATATACAAGTCAGTTCCATTTTTATTTTTTAGTACTTCATGAATACTGCCATTTATTATAATATGCAGTTCATCTGGAACCAACACATCTTGAATCATATCATCATCTGTAGTAACAGGAATAAGGTCCCCACGACTTATTTCCTCATGGTTCCTAGCTAACACTGGGTAAATATATTTATGACCTGCCATAGCATGATACTTTGCTGTTATTCTGCAGTGAAATTCATGCTCACTAATCATTTTTGTTTTTCCAGTTTGATCAATTATAGGATATATGTACTTATAATCACCCATACCTAGACTTTTTTGGGTTATTCGACAGCCAGTAGTTTGGTCGGGTCGCAAGTATTTAAAGTAAGGAACGTATTTATATTCTTCCATGGAAACGCTTTTTTGAGTGATTCGGCAAAACGATCCTCTGCCACTAACCAATGGTATTCTGTCAGTACCGGATGACATATTGTTACCATCATATGTCACGTTTTATGCAAAATGGTTCTGAAATACAATACATACGAAAGTTTACAGATATCTTCAATTCTAACAGTTACAATAAAACCAGATCGCTTAAATTAGAAGCCATTTACCCGTTATGTAATCTTTCAACATTTCGGATGTTGTTGTTATTTTAAAAAAAAATTCTGCAATTTCATGTTAAAATCAGTTTTCGGAAATTCTTTCACACTTTTCATTATAATAAGTTGCGGATGACGCATGAGAGATTAGAAGTTTCATTTAATTTATTGTGTCTTGTCGATAAAAGTATCCATCATGCACAAATTTAAGATGTAAGATTATTTAACAGATGAAAAATACAAAAATAGACAAATTTATCTTCAGCTAGGTAATATTTTTCGACGACAGTCAGCTTCCTTAGTGAGTGATAGTCGAAAATTACATGACCAATATTTTGTCGACTGCTTCCAATAAACAGATAAGGAATTTCAATAAATTTTGATTCAAGCATAGAGGGCACACAAAACTACTCCAGGTGTAACTCATAGTTCTTACCAGGTATTTAAGAAACCTGCTGGAATTCTTGTTCTTATGATGCTTAATGTTATAAATTGTAATAGAACAAGGCTTAGCTGCCAAGTTTGAACAACTACAGGCCCCGTGGGAAGATTTTATTAATGATGGTCCTTAAGGAAAAGTTACAAAAATATAATATATAACAGTATAAACGATCTTACCAGAATAACACATTTTTCCGCCTTCACAAACCATTAAGTACCTCGTGCGCAGGTGTTTCCCAGCGGGAAGCTACATACTGTGTGTTATATTTTCTTTGGGAGATGCGCAGAACTTTAAATTGTTAGGTGCTAGTCACACTCTAAACATAGAAACTAAAAAGGCCATGATGTTTTTGAGCTAAACAGAGCCTTATGAGACGATCATCTTCTGTTTCATTTTTTTATGAATGGGTTAATAAATACATCTCCAACGTTAAATGTCTGAAAACATATACAAATTAAGGACACGTAGAAGTCCATGACAGTTGTTTATGAGAAAACGTACTTAGGAAGAACATGAGTCTCAGTGTAGTTTTATTCTTCTATTTACGTGGTCGTATATTTGGTGTTCGTAATGCCAAGGGTCACAGGTAATGGGGTCACAGGTTCGAATCCCCATCACATCAAACATGCTCGCCCTTTTAGCCGTGTGGGCGTTATAATGTGACGGTCAATCCCACTATTCGTTGGTAAAAGAGTAGCGCAAGAGTTACTGATGGGGTGATGACTAGCTGCCTTCCCTCTAGTCTTACACTGGGAAAATTTAGGGACAGCTAGCGCGAAATTAAAAAAAAAAGAAGAAAAATATTGCTATACAATAATGTACTTTAGCAGCATTGTAAATACATGCAGGAAGAAATTCAGGCAAATTCAAACTTATTCAAAGAGATACAAATGTTTAATTTAGCCTCCATTTTGACTTTGCCTAATCCAGTTTAGTAGTTAGGGTACTTGACTCGTAAGCTACAGTTCGTGTAATTGCAACACTTTGCCGATCATGCTCATTATTTCCGCCGTGGAAGTGTTATAAAGAGACAGTTAATCCCACTTTTCGTTGATAAAGAGCAGCTCAAGAGTTTGAAGTAGATGGTGTGAACTAGCTACTTTCTGTGTAATGTTTCACTTCTTGTGAAAATACAATAATTAAATTTGCCACTTTGACCCTCACTCCTCGTGGTTCAGCGATAAATATGATGACTTATTACGTGAAAATTCTGGTTTCGATTCCTATGGTAAGCACAAAGTGTAACACAAAACATAGCAACATGTCTTTCAACTTTAGATCAAATAAACTGCGTAGCTTTATTTACATGGTCCTTATAAAAAGCAACTTTATATTTTAATATTTTTTCTAGGAATATTAAATTTCGTCAGAGACACATTTAAAATTGTAACTTTATGCCGGAAAGTTTAAATGCGGTATAATTCTCTGTATAATTATCACAGAAGGTATTCAGTGTGTCTGCTATTATTCTCAATCAGCATATCAAGCTTACCCATCAACGAATTTCTTACAAGAATCACCTGTTCTGGATAGTGTTCATTTACTCCTGCAATCTAGTATTGTTAAACGAGAGGTTAATAAGAACTAATTAGTGAAAAAAGAGATTTAAGTTGCTAGGTTAGTTTTTGGTAGAGGGAACAAGTAGTGATGGTACAACCCATGGAAACACGGATGGCTATAGCTTCCAAGGGTGTATTGAGTTACACAGACAGGTTAGCAGACGCTGGTAAACCAGCAGCACTACTCCTTTATGCACTCGCCCATCAAACAACCTGTCATTCTGATATAAACTACCAAAAGGTAATTATACTGGCAGGTTTCCGATATGTTTTTTGTAAGAAAAGAAAAATGGGTTGATAGGAATCAATCAAGGCCTTAATACCATCCAGATAAGAACAGGAACCTCGACGGTTCAAGTGTATCAAAGTAGAAATCTTCACCTAGGTGGAAGGTAACTGAATGAAGAATTCTTCTGTTTATGATCACGCCATTTTTCTTTATTAAAAAGGGGTCTGTCATTCTCTAGAGATAATGCCCTAGATTGAGTAGGCAGGTCTGTCAGGAAACATAGGTTCCAGTTACTGAGGGTGCAAACGAATAATTATTTTGCATCTCGGGACTAAAGAAGATGGAACATAACAGCCACCAGAAGCTAGGGCTGAAGGAAGTGAACCCAGCCAGTCAATGAAAAGAATGGTCGGAACAGAGATAGGAGTAGGCATGGACTTGTTAACTCGATTATCCATTGAAGTCAAAAGGAGTCTCCACATCATAATAAAAAGACTCTGACAGAAGTACAGGAAGCACTGTCTGTACAGTCACTGTAGTAATGGAACGTAGTGCAGCTGCATACATTGTGACAAACTTGGAGACAATAACTTTCGAGCCTCCAGAAAACAAATGTTAAATATTTTTATCAATGTACCTCTTTCTCCTCCACTAACTTAGGGCAAGAGTGATAGTAAGAGGGATAGGAACCATTACAATTAACACAGTAAGGATCCAATTCGCACTCGTAGGATTATGATCTTTGATTTGCCACCACAACGAGCACACGTCATAGAACCACGACAAGACGTCTTTGAATGACCGAACTGCTGACACTGGAAAAAGTTGGAAGAATATGGTCTTACCTTAAAGTTTATATGACCTGCTTTGACAGCAGCAGGTGGACGTAGCGATGTAAACATTAAAATAAGAAAATTGCTAGGTAGCATAATTCCTTCTTTATGAGTATAGATACGTTGTATCATGAAAACTCCTTATTTGGAAACACCAGTGAGAATTTCCGTTTCGTGGGTGTTCTTCAAATCTGTTTCAAAAATAATTACTCATAAGGAACAGTTTGGAGAGTAGCCTAAATGTGTATATCTGAAAAGGTTTTCAATTTCAAGAGAAGTTCACTATATTTTCGGGTAGATGTTTCGAACAAGATGTCTCCAGAATCTAGCTTCTTGACTGACTCTGGAGAACCAGCAAACCCCTCTAATTCCTTCTGGACAAAAAAAGGAGACATTTACCCTAAGAGTTTGTCTGACATAGAATGCAGGATAAGAAAATGAAGAAGAGGGGCAGTATGGGGGTGGAGATTACTGTTCAGTCTTAAAGATATGACCATTTACCAGTTAGCTGGTTTTTTTACGATTTTAGATTTTGAAGGATTTGGGGGATCCATAATGAAAGGAGAAATGGAATCCTATGAGAGAACGCACCTCAATGCCAAACAAAGACATTGCAACAATCCCAGGGTTTCGTAAGCAATATACCCAAATACCACCATCAAACACAATATCCACAACACCCGTTATGAAAGCCCATACAGGACCAGCAGATTAACTGTAGGGGGGCACTCGTCTATAGGAATTAAAGGCTAAAATGGTATACTGACTTTGGATCCCCCACTCATCAGGATCCATTCCTCTCCTTCAGAGGTCGCTACGCACGGCAAACACGTGAGTGGACGTACATATCCTGGAGAGGATAAACTAGCACCCACACCAAGGGAAAAGATTTAAGTAGGAAGTACAGTAGGAGTTTGAAACACCTTTTACCATGTAACTTTTACTGAATTAAATTTACTATTCCGAATGTGTTTGAAATTAATCATTTTAAATGTGAGGTTTTCTTTGTAATCATCATGTATAAAACAGAGGAGAGAAAAGAATATTTGTCAGGGAAACTATAATAGTTACTCGGGCTGGAAAAAGTTTATAAATATATAAAACTACTTCTGTATGAAAAGATAAAATTCCGTAATCCCACATAAGATGAAGACTGGAGATAAATAAATGCTTTTACGTTTTTGTTTTCTTATCGATTTTTACAACAGCTAATTAAATTATGGTTTCCAAGCTTGGAAACGAATAAAACAACAGTTTGATCTAATAATGAAATTTTATGAAGTTATTCAGGGAAAATGTGCAAAGAAAAAGCATTTTAAAAGTGTGCATTACATAAGAATGGCTTCAACGATTACTTGAGACAAAATAATTTAAAACATAAAATTCGCTCAATAAATGAATTTCACAAGTTTTTCATTGTTATTTTAATCCATTAAAAATTAACTTGATGAACTACAGTTTGGAAATTAAAGCAAAACAAAAAGAAAAACACAAATACCATACAAATACGAAAACAAAACAAAACAATGGATGTTCTCATATTCTTCAGTAATCTGTTGAAAAGATTTATAATTTATACAAAAAAAATGAACAAGAGTGACAAGTTTTAGATTTTCATTTATACCGTGCTCAAATTCAAGACAGATTATTTTACATCAAACAGAATATTAGTTATAACTACATCTTATTCAGTTGCATCCCACATAAACATTGAACGGAATTACAGTTACATCTTACTGAAAAAAACCCAACAAAAAACATTCGCTATCAATAAAGTATCAAACTCATGTACCTATGGCCTACATTTAGGCGGCACTGTAACGCAAACTTGATGCTTCAACTACTATTTTACATTTTTTTCACTTTAATGGCCATTGCCACTATAATTCAAAGTTAATGTCTTTAACCAAGTTATGAAGGGTAAGTGCTCTAATGTAAATGAATATCGAATTTGGAGTCCGTTTTCGGAGAATCCCTGTAAAAGTGTTTTCGGCTGATGATGCGTTTGTTACCATTTAAAAGTAGACATTGAATATTGTTATATAAATATCAACGTTATATGAATAAAATGGAAATTATTAAATATTTAGATTATTTAAATAATACACAAGTGCTGAAACTTTGTAGAATGGACGGTAACCGTCTGTTGTATAGACACAAGTGTAGAGTACGACGTTTCGAAAGTCTTTCGCCTTTCGTCTTTCAAATAATATACATAGGTTATTATTCCCGCTAATATAGCTATCAAGTATTTCATTTTCATTTGGCATTATTACATATATATTATACATACTACAACTTCATATAAAGTGTAACACTAAAGCCTTCAGGTAATGAGGTATAAATCACATTAAAATCAGCTAAAGTGAGTATTACACTTTTTATCAGATACTGATGTCCATTATGAAAATCTTCATTGGATTAGAGGAAGGTCTAAGAACTAATAACGTTAAAGTCTGGGTTTCGATCCCAGTCGTATACAGATTGCACATTGCATATTTTGTAGCTTTGCATTAATACAGAAGCAAACAATCCAAAAATCTTATAAAATAATAATTGTTTTGGATTTCGAACTACATAAATCATCGTAACAATTTAGATTTATTTACTGTATTAAAATGACTGTTACTGTGGATTTTTGTATTCTAGTCGATAAACAGCAAAATAATTTAGTATTGTGAAAGACAGAGCTTGTTTGAATACGTGTATTATCACAGTAACGTCATTAAATGCACAGAGAAAATGTAATACTTGGAGGCAAAAGTAATACAGAAACTTGTTTTTAGTAATATTAACACTAGTTTTTTTTTTGTATTGATAAAAATAAAAGTATTTTACTGTGAATTTTAAGATCAAGGCTTGTACAGTCTTTATATTTTTCATTGACAACGGACGTTTGCGGTTTCGGCAACGTCTTTCAACAAATATAGGAAGTACCTAGGCTATAAGTTGTATATTTATATTTACTCAAACTTCAGTTTTCTTTAATAAAAAGATTTTCAAAGAAATAATATTACAAAGATCTGTACTTTACTAGCGCTTGTAAAAATGCTAGTGATATTCTTTACCTAATTAGCACAATTCACTTTGGTAAAGAGAAACAACAAATACTTCTTCACTACAAAAACATTGTTATCAACAGAATGCTCAAGTTTAAAATTGTCAATAAATCTTAAATTTTAATTTACAAATTTCATTTCCCAATATTAATATTTTAAATATATATAAAATATGCTCCAGTTTTTACTATTACAGTTTAATAACTACAATTAAATTTGTTTATCTTTATATAAACTTATTCTGAATTTTTAAAGCTACATTGGTAGCTATGTGGTTACCTATAATGCTTTGGTTGGCTTTAACATATAAGTTTTTACGCTTTCTACGTTATTTGGATTAATTTATTAAAGTTTTAAGAAGTTCTCATATTTAGTTTAATTAACATGTGAAACTTTTTAAAAATCTCTACATGTAATCTAATGAACCTTTTACCATTTCTAAATGCTTTGGTCTAATCTAATGCCGCCTTTCCCCCAGTGGCACAGCGATATGTCTGCGGACTCGCACCGCTAGAAACCGGGTTTCAATACCCGTGGTGAGCAGAACACAGATAGCCTATTGTGTAGCTTTATGCTTAATCCTAAACAAACAAACAATTAATTTAATGAAATGTTTGCAATTTCTGCATGTTTTAATTTGACATAAAATATTTTCATTTGTACTTTTGCCTACTTTTAGAGGCGCTTTAATTCACTAAAATATATTAAGAATACAACCTTGTGAAAAATAGAGGTTTAAGTGATGTATTTCAATATGCGCACCCGCGTACATGTATACACTGTAGCTCGACTTGGAGAAAACAAACCCATATAAGAATTGAAATTAAAGGCCATATCTTCCTTACCTGTGTTTCGGTCGGGTATGATTCACTATAAGAAAACGAGGTTTTTGAAGTTTTCAGGAAGGTTTCACTATCGATTTCTCCAATATCATATGAAATGGTTGTTTGCGAATTTTTCTTGACTATCAGTCTGCTTGTGTCATCTACATCATATGAGGACAGAATGCTTTTTTTTTTATATAACAAGCTTTCGTCTTCATTGTCTTTGTTCAAGGCTGCTGATTTAGAAGAACGGCGAAGAGAAGAAGGCAAAATATCGTTATCATCTTTTAGGGTACTGGATCGATCAGAGCGGATCCGTGAAGAAGTAATGGTGTCACTTTCATCATCACGTAAATCAGAAATACGGGAGGATCGCCGGCGTGAAGAAGAGTGAATGTTATCATAATCTTTACTGGTAGAAAAACCTGGGGAGCGACGTAAAGATCCAGAAACTTCGTCATCCTCGTATCGAGAGCAGATGGTTCGACTGAAGGACAAGGAGTCATCCTTATCATCACGAGAGGTAAGTCGAGAAGAATGACGGATGTGTGACAAAACATCGTCTTCATCACGTGTGCGAGAAGTGCGCGGATAAGTATACAGACCGTTGTCATCATCATTATCTAGTAGTGATGACCGGTAAGAGCGACGAACATTGGTTGTTATATCAGCATCTGCAAGGGTCGCAGGTGTTCGGGAAGGTCTCCGAAACCCAGAAGGTTCTCTTTCATAGTCACCCTCCACGCTGGTACGGCTTGACCGTCTAATTGGGGAACGGGTTTTCTCACTGTCCTGAAAGGATGACGATGTGAAAGGAGACGTGCCCTTTAACGAAGACAGTGAAGAACGACCAGCAGGTTCGTCTGACAAGCCTAAAGATTGTGTAAAAAAAAATCCTCTTAGTGTATGAAAAAGCTGATAAATGATTTTATATACATTACTTGTAAATGTGGTTTATTTTAGATTTTACAACGAAAGGAAATTTGGTGGTTTGAGGAAATTTCCAAAGAAATCTCGATTACTAATTTTAATTGCGTTGAATATTTATTCACTTATTGATTACAAAAGTATTTTTAGTGTAATGAAAATAATAAAAACTTAATACTGACTGTAAAGATAGAACAAAGGAAAAATATATATTATTTAAACCAGATGGTTTGTCGTTCTATTCTGCTAGTAGGAGAACATTGTTTGTTTTTTGAATTTCGCACAAAGCTACTCGAGGGCTATCTACGTTAGCTGTCCCTAATTTAGCAGTGGACTAGAGGGAAGGCCATCACCACCCACCGCCAACTCTTAAGCTACTCTCTTACCAACGAATAGTGGGATTGACCGTAACATTATAACGCCCCCACGGCTGAAAAGGCGAGCATGTTTGGGGCGACGGGGATGCGAACCTGCGACCCTCAGATTACGAGTCGCACGCCTTAACCCACCTGACCATGCCGGGCCTAAAAGAATATTAACTAAGATATTACGAATGATATCAAATATTTTACCAAGCTTATCAATCTTCTACTTTTGCCTTCGATATGAGCGGTGAACAGAGCACAGATAGCTCACCGTGTAGGTTTGTTTTTAACAACAACCAACCAATAAAGAAGAAAAAAAAACAGAAAATCGTCAAAAGATTTTTTGGATGGCGTAATTCAATTTAACGTAACCGAATCAATAAAATTGGCTATACAAAAACGTTATAAAATTAGATACTATTGAGAGTCAAATATGCTGATTTTATAAACATTTACAAAAGACGAAATAAACCTTCAAAATGATCTTATTCAGTATTATGAAGACACGTTTATTGAAATTCTGATATCACTAGTTATATCGGAGTGTGTTGCCACTCTTTTCATGGATAGTTATTATTAAAAAAACAAAGAAACTGGAAGACTGCTAAGACCCAAAAAACAACAACATTGGGACATATCAAAGGAATTGTCCAACACTAGCAACGAAAAAATATAGAAACTTCAACGGAGGATGCATGGTGGCACAAAAGTAAAACCATCTAATAATAAGGATGATATCTAGATACCATAAATAAACGCATGCACTAGCACGTTTAAGTGCAAAGCATTTTTTCTTGGCGATTATGTAAATATTAACCTTTTAAAGGTGAAAGGCAATGATATATCCGGTATTTTTCATATACCATATACATCTTTTCTTTTACTTTATAGCGTCTATAATTTTAATTTCAATGAAACGTTAACAACAAAACTATAAATCTCAAACCAGTTGTACATCTGCAGTAGAATAAATAAATATATGGTTACGTTTACACTTTAATGAGAGTATCTTTTACAGAGTAAGTAAACTGATAGTACTAATATTCTACCTCTCATGCTTATTCATATAGAAAAGAAGGACCTCAGAACTACTTTCCTATTCTATGTCCAGCAACAAGCTTTTCAAATAGCTGTGGACTTCTTATTAATATATGTAGTCCTTTCTAGGAGCTGCTAGTACAGCTTGGTCCTGGCTGTGTCTGCACGGACAAGAGAAAGCTTCCAGGCTATCTTTGTTCCAATTCCCTCTATTTATCCCCATTAATCTTGTAAACGTCTAAGGTCTGGTTCACTTAACAGCCAAAGCTTGGTAACAGTTTTCTTAATCACATTGATCTATTGAAGTGTGTGAGTTAGGATCGAAGTGTAGAAACTCTCATAAGCTCTAGATGATGACAAGATCTTAATAGGACTGATGACTAAGCCTGAAACTTTGCTAAAGTTGATGTAGATGCTTTAGCATCATCTTCTTTGATGTTAGATATCCAATGTTCTTAGAGCTTCTTTCGTGTATTGTTGTATTTTAGTTAGAGCAGTGGTTCCCAACCAGGGGTGCTCGCACCCCTTGGGGATGAGAGATAGCGTTCCAGGGGGTGTGAAATAACATTTGTTTTGGCCACCTTCACCTTCATCCTTAAATAAATAATTACTGTGAGGGGTGCGAGAACATATTAATTTTTTTTAGGTGTGCGGGGCATAAAAATAGTTGGGAACCACTGAGTTAGAGGAACACTTTACTTTTTTTTCAAATTTAGTATACTGTGGTTCTGATAGATGTTATGGTTCCTCCTTCACTTAAAGTATCTTCCCGTGGAATTTCTAAGAGAGTGGTACGTCTTTTGTTACTCTGATGTGGCAAGAAGTATGTTTATTAATCTGGGAGGTGCTACACGACGTTAGGACTGTTTTCTAAGCTAGTTCCTTCCGTCATATCTTGTAATTAACTTAATGAAAAGTGAGGTATTTAAAGAAAAATTGGAAACCAAAATAACTGAGAATTTGGCCTAACATAAAAAGTACATATTGAAAATTTCTGTCAAATTGTTCTTAGATAGTCTGGAAGTTTAAGCAGGGAAAAAGAGCTGAAAGTGGTAATCTAGACATATACAATAAAATCTTCTCTTAGATGTTACAATAATAACAGCATGTAAATGTAATTTATATAGACATATTGTGTGTGTGTGTACACTGCTGGCCAAAATCTTAAGGCCAATGAGCATAAAGAAAAAAATATGCATTTTGCGTTGTTAGAAATAACCACTTATTTGAGTAGAGTTTCGAAAGATGAAAATAAGGAAAGGGAAAATAAAATAAAAAACTTTTTAGCATTTAATAGGGAAAATGTGAACACTATGAAATTAGCCTAAATATTAGCTGGTCAAAACTTTAAGACCATACTGAAACGAAGCGTTAATCGGTAAACACATAACGAAATTCAGTCATTTGTGTTTACCGATTAACGCTTCGTTTCAGTATGGTCTTAAAGTTTTGACCAGCTAATATTTAGGTTAATTTCAGAGTGTTCACACTCTATCAACTTTTTCAGAGTTTGAACGTGGCAGAATTGTCGAGCTGAAAAGAAGCAAGGTCTCTCTCAACGTGCCATCTCTGGTGAGATTGGGCGTAGTAAAACTGTTGTTGAAAATTTCTTAAAGGACCCTGAGGAATACGGAACGAGAATTTCAAGTGGTCAGCCCACGACAATTTCACCGGCGTTGAGCAGGAGGATTCGATGGATTGTCCGGCAAGATACCAGCCGATCGTCGAACCAGATAAAGGCCCTTAATGACGCAGAATGCAACTCAAGAACAATAAGACGGAATCTACGAGAGAAAGGCTTTAAAAACCGTAAACGTCTTCAAAGGCCACACCACAAAGCAGCTCGGTTAAACTTTGCTGAGAAGCACCAAACATGGGACATAGAAAAGTGAACGAAGGTTTTGTTCTCTGATGAGAAAAAATTTAACCTGGATGGTCCAGATGGTTTCCAACGTTACTGGCACGATAAGGATATCCCCCAGGAGACATTTTCTACACAACACAGTGGAGGAGGTTCCATCATGATCTGGGGTGCTTTCTCCTTCCATAGAACAATGGAGCTTCAAGTTATACAGGGGCGTCAAACAGCAGCTGGCTGCATTGGCGTGTTGGAGAGAGTACTTTTATTGACTGAAGGCCCTCACTTGTGTGGAAATGACTGGATCTTTCAGCTGGACAACGCTGCAATCCACAATGCCCTCAGGTTAAAGGGCTTTTTTAAAGGTACGTGATTCTTTTGTACCATCCAGCGTGTTTATCCAAACTGAATCCCATTGAAAATGTTTGGGGGTGGATGGCAAGGGAAGTCTATAGAAATGGACGTCAATTACAAACAGTGCGTGATCTTCGTGAAGCCATCTCCACCACGTGGAATAACATTCCAGCCAGCCTTCTGCAAACACTTATATCGACCATGTCAAAGCGAATGTTTGAAGTTATTCGCAATGACGGCCTTGCAACTCACTACTGAGACCTCTTATTGGGCATTTCCTACTCTGTTTCGGACTTCTTTTTTGGTATAATCTTAAACCTTTGACCAGCTAATATTTAGGCTAATTTAATAGTGTTCACATTTTTCTACTAAATGAAAAAAAAAAGTTTTTTATTTTTATTTCCCCTTTTCTTATTTTCATCTTTCGAAGCTCAACTCAAATAAGTGGTTGAGTCTAACAACGCAAAATGCATATTTTTTCTTATTGTTCATTGGCCTTAAGATTTTGACCAGCAGTGTGTGTGTGTGCGTGCGTGTGTGCGTGTGTGTGTGTGTGTGTGTATACACTATTTGTAAAAAACTTTTTGCATATGTGCATAAGTTATGGTTGGAAAAGTGTTTCACAAGTTCTTTTAAAAATCGTGGTAAAAAGGATTCACTTTCAAGTTCCACACTGTAAGTACTTTATTTCAAGAGTAAGTAAAACCAAAATTAAGAGTGCCAGATTTTTTGTTGTTGTTGTTGTTGTTGAAGTTATGTCATGCTGTGTTATAGCCTATAAAGTACGTAATTCTTTTCGTGATTCATTATGTTACGATACTACAAATTACAACGCTAAACGTTATTTATGTGACGTCATTTTAAAGTGTACTAACTGACTGACAGATGTTAAGTATTATGACTTCAAATAACTGGAAAATTTAATTTGAATTTAGAAGTTAATTAAATGTTGATATGTATTAAATTTAAAATTATTGCCAAGAAGAGTGATACACACAAATATATAAGTAAAAATGGCTGAGAAAGTTCTCAACCCAAACCAGCCATTTTTACTTATATATTTTTCTCTGCAAGTGGGTTTTCTCGTCATCACTAATGCACACAACTTTATTTCTTAACATAAATATATTTTAACATAAAAAACAACAAAAACAAACACAACACAATTAATAATAACGGTTATTAGAAATAATTAGTATACAAATTCACAAGTAATATTCAGTCTTCTATCTGGTGTAGAACTGACTATTTTATCAACGATTCAAGCAAATTACTCCAATGTTGATTTGTTTGTTTGTTTGTTTTGAAGTTCGCATAAAGCTACACGAAGGCTATCTGTGCTAGCCGTCCCTAATTTAGCACTGTAAGACTTGAGGGAAGGCAGCTAGTTATTACTACCCACCGCCAACTCTTGGGCTATTCTTTTACCAACGAATAGTAGGATTGACCATCACTTATAACGCCCCCACGGCTGAAAGGGCGAGCATGTTTGGTGCGACGGGGAGTCGAACCCGCCACACTCAGATTACGAATCGGACGCCTTACTTCCCCTGACCATGCTGGGCCATTCATGTTGATACACAGATATACTTGACGGGAATGCTAGATAGTTCTATTCTTGTTTGCTCTAACGCGGAATCTCTCTGGTTATACAGTTAGTAATATTCGACATCTATAAACATTCCTGGTCACTGTGGTTTTACAATTAATAAGCGTTACTCACAATAATAGCTTCCGAGGCATTGCAGTACACTGACTCTAGCGCACCAACAATATATTCCATTACTGTCTTGCGGCTACCTTTTGTATCAAGAGTCTCGAACGTTCAACGTTATTCAACGATACGCTAGTGTTTTCGTGTAACACACACACACGCACGCACACATATATATTGTTGGTTCTTACTCTAGAGGACGTTTTACAAATTTTGATAACAGGCATGACTTGCGCAATACACATCCAACAATATAAGTCACATGTATCAAACTGAAACAAACGTAGGTGTTACAATAATTGTACAAAGGTCAATTACATCTCTCTTTAGAGAAATAAAAATTGGCGTCAGACAATTTCTAACTAAGATGTTCCACATACATATACACATAAATTGCGAACGATACATTAAACACAATACATTGCCAAGAATTATACAATTTCAAAAGTGTTGACAATTTATAACACAATTAATACAAATAACCTTATGATAATGAAATTACATAATACACATCCAACAGTATACGTCACATGCATCAAACTGAAACAAGATAATAAGATAAGAGTATTCAATTTTTACATTATTAGTTTATTCCCCCCTCAAAAAAATATACTGCCACGTATGATGCTTAGGACATCATTGTATCATAATAAAAATATTATTAACTCTTTGTAACAATAGTAACTCTTTTATGCATAGTGTTATACTTTTCATAAATAAACTAGAAAATAATTATTTATGGTTGGTTGTTTTGGAATTTCGCACAAAGCTACTCGAGGGCTATCTGTGCTAGCCGTCCCTAATTTAGCAGTGGACTAGAGGGAAGGCCATCACCACCCACCGCCAACTCTTAAGCTACTCTCTTACCAACGAATAGTGGGATTGACCGTCACATTATACACCCCCACGGCTGGGAGGGCGAGCATGTTTAGCGCGACGTGGGCGCGAACCCGCGACCCTCGGATTACGAGTCGCACGCCTTACGCGCTCGGCCATGCCAGGCAATTATTTATGAATACTGGCGACTGAGAAAGTTTCTTGCAGTTTAATAATAAATATTAAAATATTTTAATAAATAAATTTTCAATAAGGAAAATGAATTTTTTGTCACTAGATGCTGCTACTTTCATCTAATTAGTTAATACTAAAATTGAAATTTATTCAATATATTAGGGACAGAAAAGATTTATATCAAGTAGCTGCGCTACACTTGAATATTTTATAACAGGAATAAGAAATAAAAAAGAAAGTATGTCGTTCATTTTAAGATCTTTATAGTTGCCTGTAATTTATTGTACAATTTTAAGGTACGTTTATTGTTCTACTTTAGGAGCCATTAGAAATTTTAAGAGAGGAAGTTGGAAGGAACTTTTAGTAGAGACATTTTTAGGGTGATTTTTTTTTCTGTTTCTAATATTAGAAGAACGTTCAAGGCTAACTGCAGTAGGAGGTTAAATGTTGTGGGTATAAGCACTCAACTTCGAACCCTTATTTGATTTTACACGACTATTAATCAGTTTTTCATCTGCGTTTGGATTTTGTCTTATAGATGGGATATCTTCATCGTTTTTTTTTGTTTGGGTACTGCCACTGCAGGCAATTTCCGTTATGACTGAAAATAATTGGAAATGAAATTTTAAAATAAAAACAATTTTAAGGCTTGATTTACGTATATAAAACGCATATTATTCCATATCCTTACAAATATATCATTACTTTCTTTCGTATTTGTATCCTTCCTTACAGCAGCGTCATCAGCTAATGTTATGATATTTTCACGTGATTTTACCTTATAAAAACATATTATAAACATTGTGTTCGATAGCACATATCGTGGAATATCATAAATAATTTGTGGAGGATTACTATATCTGTTTTTTACATAAATTCTAATTATATTTAAACCTTTTTAAAACTGAACCTTCAATTCCTTTACTTTTATCTTTTTGATAATATGTGGCAAATATTTGAAAAGTTTCTTTACTATTGTCTAATGATTTATAAATTTTAGAGCAAAATATAATAAAGCCAGTTTAATATTTATATTTCTCTTAAAATCAAATTGAGTTCAAACGAGTAAATGTTTTTCAATCTAAGTTTCATCGAAATCGTGGTTATTTTTAAAACAGGTAACATCGAGAACGATGATTTTTTTCTAAATAATTTTTGTTTCGACTTTTATACATATGAATTACTTTAAATAAGTAGGGAAAATTCGCAAATAAAGAGACAACTTATACATACTAGTAGAAATGTCGACCTATGGTCGGATGTCTATGCTAAGTTATTAATCAGAGTATTAGGGGGCTGATACGTGAAAGTGATTTACATTACAGTCGCAAATCTCGAAAAACTACTCACTTCTAAACATTTTTGTATAACTTTAGTATAAATAACTGTAAATCTTGATTCATATGTTGTTTTATTCAGACCTTATGTAAAAGAAAATGGGTTAATTTCTAAATTTCTTTATCCAGGTCACAAAAGCAAAGTTTGAAGGGAATAATGGCTATTTTCTGTACTTTTACAACATAAGCAATTAAGAAATAACACATATTATCCAAGAACAAAGTTTGTGTTACATAGTGTTATGTTAACTTTATCGTAACAATAATCTAAAGAGAGGATAAACTTTTTTATATATTTTTCTACTTGTAAATAGCGTTAATTTTTGTTCAACTTCACACCGTTCCTTCTGTCTCATTAAACATCCACGCGACCACAAACTTTATTGTAAGTATCAAGTTTTATATCTGAGATACTAATGCATTTTAGTTCGAAAACGTCCCCTGCTAGTACAGTGGTAAGTCTAGGGATTTACGACGCTAAAATCAGGGGTTCGATTCCCCTAGATGAACTCAGCAGATAGCTCAACGTGATTTTGCTAAAAGAACACACACACACAGTTCGAAAAATGTAACTCTTAAGCTATATTAATGCTTATTTGTATCTGTGCAAAACTGCACAATGGGCTATGTTGTGTTCCTTGCAGGGATCGAACCCAAATTTTAGAAGTATAAATACCCAAGCTTGTCACTGAGCCACCAGGAAATTGAAATGTGGTGTAAGTGATGTTCTGCGATTGCTACATATTAGACAGGTTGACTCGTTATTAATGTATTTGTGGGTAAAACAAAGACGGAGTACTGTTTAAGTACAATAATCTGTAAATAGTTGCTTTCTTTTAATAATAATTGAAATTAGAACCTGATACAAACTTTAATATTAATGAAAAATCCGAAATACTACGTAGACGAAGCAAAATTTATATAACTAACGACGTGTTTTTAAACAATTCTGTATTGGAGAAAAGAACTGAGAAAAACCTAACGGCATTTTAACCTGCTGAAAAAAACTGTAAAAATAATTTTTTTGTTTGTTTGGGAATTTCGCACAAAGCTACTCGAGGGCTATCTGTGCTAGTCGTCCCTAATTTAGCAGTGTAAGACTAGAGGGAAGGCAGCTAGTCATCACCACCCACCGCCAACTCTTGGGCTACTTCTTTACCAACGAATAGTGGGATTGACCGTCACATTATACACCCCCACGGCTGGGAGGGCGAGCATGTTTAGCGCGACGCGGGCGCGAACCCGCGGATTACGAGTCGCACGCCTTACGCACTAGGCCATGCCGGGCCGTAAAAATAATACCAACACCATTTGGGAAATAATTGACAAGTTGAAACTTAACATTAACGTGAAGTTGCTCACCCCAACGGGAATCAAGATAAACAATAGTTTGTGCACTAAAAAAAAGAACGAAAGAGGGCCATATAATTTCGTACACAAAATCACATGTTTGGACTACCAAGCAAATTACTAGGAGAAACTCGAAGAAAATCACTCTTTTAATTACAATATAAACGTTGTCAGTTCCGTCAAGTAGTTCCTCGTACTTTCATTAGCATTCTATTATTGCATAACAAGTAATTAATACAAATCGTCCAAAAATTGTAATCCGTGAAACATGCCATGCATTAAAAAATATAAAATACATTTATCAGAAAATAATCACTCTTAACACGTTGACTCCCAAGCAAATTTTGACAATACTTTCCAGGATCCCACTAGTCATTTTACAATAACTTTTGTTTAGGAAGAGTGTATATGTAATCGTTGTTGTGTCCCATCCAATAAGTGTGTCCGTTTGAAAAGAAAATCGAGCACAACTCACCTGTGGGTTGTGTGGGTCTTAGCGGAAGACTGTCACGACCCACTGGTGCGTTGTGTGGGAGACAACGTGTTAAAACGAACCCAGGTGATGCACTCTTATTTCCCAACTAATTTTAATTCTTCTCCTTTACACTTCGAGTTATTAATTAAAACGACAAAGTTATTCTCTCTGACATCAAGTATATGACTCTTGTCGCAGTTCATCCGATACGTACTTTTAATTGAATATCTTATCCAACGCTTCTTACAATTTTCAAAATTTTAGATTTTCTCCACTTTTACAAACTTCTAATACGTTTGTATCCTGATGACGCCAGTGTGCCACTGATGAAACATTGCATGTCATATCAACTTTTGGCCCGGCATGACCAAGCGTGTTAAGGCGTTCGACTCGTAATCCGAGGGTCGCTGGTTCGAATCCCGGTCACACCAAAACATGCTCGCCCTTTCAGCCGTGGGGGAGTTATAATGTGACGATCAATCCCTATATTTGTTGGTAAAAGAGTATGATGACTAGCTGCCTTCCCTCTAGTCTTACACTGCTAAATTAGGGACGGCTAGCACAGATAGCCCTCGAGTAGCTTTGTGCGAAATTCAAAAAACAAACAAACATCTCAACTTTTTTTCACCACCTGGTACTTTCAATATTTTATTCATTTATCATCATTGTAACTTGAATCTAAACATAAATGAACAATCTCAGAATACATTTTTGGCGTGAATAAACAGACCATTAATCTTAGTTGAAAGTTTGTTGTCTTTAAGTGTGAATAAACAGTCGTATTCATTGTACAGTAAAAGGCAAGTTCAGGCTTAGAATATGTTAATGTACGTATTTCCTTCGCAAAACTTGTGTTACTGATTTTTAGTCTGACTTACCTTCACTATACCGGTAGGAAGAAGAGCGATAAGACGATCTAGAATAAGACATAGCGATTTCTTCACTGCCTGCAAATACCTACAAAAATATAAAAGTTATTTTTTCATGAGAAAAATGAAATGTAATAAAAAAATAAATATATTTCACCTTATCTACATAGGGTTCATATACTAATATTTTGTAGTAATTATTAAAAATATTAATTTAGCAGATGACAGAAAATTTATAATATATATTTATTTATTTATTTATATATTAAACCATGATAATTTTGCCAGCATTTGAATTTCATCTGTTGTATTTTCGGACACTTAATTCCAAAGTGACATAACCATATTTATAAGGATTAAAATTGCACATAGTTGGAAATCACTGACATCTTGCTTCTACTCAGCACCCACCATTAAGTTTGTTTTATTTCTATCACAACAGATTAGTTGTTGCAGGCACTGGGTATATTGTTATTTTAAAACAATTTTGAATCTTCATCATACCGCCATAGTCCATGACGCTATGTCCTGTCACACAATGTCTGACAACTGTGCACACTGACAATAGCTCCGGGGTGTAGTTTTCATTAGAAAAGGATACAGTGCAGTACTGTAACGTCCTAAGCATATCATCGTTCCTCTGTATTCCATAAGAATCTAGTATACGAAAATGGTGGTTTTCTAGCACCTATTTCAATATTTCAACAGTATAAGCATATAAAAATTCGTAGGTGCTACTTCCTGACTGATACATCTTCATCTGTAATAGTATAAATACCAGTTAAATGCTCAATCTGCTTGATGTATTTGATGATTAAAGGGATATGTCGTGGTAGAAAATTGTGTGAAAATGAATTGCTGCTGTTTATCATTTGTTATTAATATTGAAAGGTAATTTTGGAATTAGGTTTTTCTTCTATGGGTTCTTTTCCCTAATTCTATTATTCGAAATAATTAGTATTGAAGTGAAATTTCTATTTTTCTTGCTCATTAACATTAAGTCCTGGACAGGTACATGTTTAGTAACAGTGCTTTTGGCATGTGCTAAATGTTATTCCAAGTATTATTACATTTTAATAAACTTTTTTTTTTTTGTTAAATCGTTGTTGTAGTAGCACGTTATTTCAGTCTTACATTGGCACCCGAACAGGGATCTTTTTTACAAAGGTTCAGTTGCAACTTTGGATTGTTTACTTTTTAAGTCATTATCGAGTGAGAAATTCGGCAATGATTTAAGATTGGCTAAATGTAAGTGATGGAAAATAACTGTATTACTACAGGAATTAGCGAATCTTATGTGGCAGGTTTGAAGCAGTCTATTTCAATTTTGACAGAACAAGTAGAAATGCTAATACAGATCGTGACCGATCTACTAGCGAGAGGAAAGAGGTCACGGTATCCATCAACCTCAACCTTGAAGAGTTTAACCCACCTACAGATCTGAGGAAAATTCATCGATTTATATCCCTGCAGTTAACTCACCACCCATGCTTCTTGATAAGTTCGACAGTAAATCGAATTTTAATGTCTTAAGTTTCTTACTAGTTCTGAAAGCCATTCCATTTTTAATATACGTCAAGTATCTGAGAATAAATGGGAGTAAACTGCAGTTTCTTGTCCGAGGGAAGGGCCATTAAAATGGTGGAAGACTTTCGTGTCAGAAATGGCTTTCGAACACTGTAAAGAATTTAAATAAAGCTTGATTAATTTGTTAGATAATATTAAATTCGCTAAGGAACTCTTTAGTAGAAATTACTATACTAATGAAAGAGAATCAGCTGACAAATTTATTTTGAAAATTTGTAAATTATGTAACCCTGAAGCAGCAGAAAGAGAAATTTCTTATGAGAATACTTGGAATGCCATTTTGTTGTATCTTTGCTGATGTGCTAAAATTTACAAAACGATATGAGCATTGCTAGAATAACAAGCAATAAACTATTAATAGCGAAGTAATTAACGTAACTAACACCACTATAAATTTGTGCGGTATAATGCTTGTAATTAAAAAACACGAAGATCCGTTATTGGAAAACAAGAGCGTGGATCCAAAAATGAGGTTTTTAGTCCATTGAAAGTAAAACCCTCCATTAACTGTTTAACAACAAGTAAAATGGATTTTCTACATCTAACATTAAAAATTAAAGGCGTGAAAATATTAGATAATATTGATAATTGGTCGAATTATTTAGTAATAAATGAAAATACGAGTATATGGCAGCAAAGCAGAAGAAACATCCAACACTTCAATTAAAAACTTGGTGTAAAGATAACATGCATCTTGCAGATGGAATGACTAACTGTGAACTGCTGCGGTATTTTGAAGCCAACAAATTAAAAAACACAAACAGTATTGTAAACAAATGTTCTGTTATCGTTAGTTGTATCTTGTTTTATTGGATTATACTCATATTCAGCAAAATCTAAGCAACCCTAAACTTCACAAA
>NC_134830.1:95467083-95520201 GCF_004210375.1 Tachypleus tridentatus
AAAACAAGGAAATTGATACAACAAACGCTTAAAACCGGAAAGTTTTAAGACGATTTCTTGTAAAATGGTGAAAACACTTTAAAACATGCAAATTGAGACTAGAAATGGTTAAAACTGGTCTAAAAAAAGGAATTCTTGTAAAACGCTGAAACCAGCATAAAACAGTGTAAAGAAACACCATAAAAACAGTGAAAAACAAGCAAATTGAGACTAGAAACCGAACTTAGAACAGATCTCAAAGAACAATTCTTATAAAACGATGAAAACAGCATAAAAAAGGTACAAAAACAAGGAAATTGAGACTACAAACGCTTAAAACCGGAAAGTTTTAAGACGATTTCTTGTAAAATGGTGAAAACACTTTAAAAACATGCAAATTGAGACTAGAAATGCTTAAAACTGGTCTAAAAGGAATTCTTGAAAAACGCTGAAACCAGCATAAAACAGTGTAAAGAAACACCATAAAAACAGTGAAAAACAAGCAAATTGAGACTAGAAACCGAACTTAGAACAGATCTCAAAGAACAATTCTTATAAAACGATGAAAACAGCATAAAAAAGGTACAAAAACAAGGAAATTGATACAACAAACGCTTAAAACCGGAAAGTTTTAAGACGATTTCTTGTAAAATGGTGAAAACACTTTAAAAACATGCAAATTGAGACTAGAAATGCTTAAAACTGGTCTAAAAGGAATTCTTGTAAAACGCTGAAACCAGCATAAAACAGTGTAAAGAAACACCATAAAACAGTGAAAAACAAGCAAATTGAGACTAGAAACCGAACTTAGAACAGATCTCAAAGAACAATTCTTATAAAACGATGAAAACAGCATAAAAAAGGTACAAAAACAAGGAAATTGAGACTACAAACGCTTAAAACCGGAAAGTTTTAAGACCATTTCTTGTAAAATGGTGAAAACACTTTAAAACATGCAAATTGAGACTAGAAATGCTTAAAACTGGTCTAAAAAAATTCTTGTAAAACGCTGAAACCAGCATAAAACAGTGTAAAGAAACACCATAAAACAGTGAAAAACAAGCAAATTGAGACTAGAAACCGAACTTAGAACAGATCTCAAAGAACAATTCTTATAAAACGATGAAAACAGCATAAAAAAAGGTACAAAAACAAGGAAATTGATACTACAAACGCTTAAAACCGGAAAGTTTTAAGACGATTTCTTGTAAAATGGTGAAAACACTTTAAAAACATGCAAATTGAGACTAGAAATGCTTAAAACTGGTCTAAAAAAGGAATTCTTGAAAAACGCTGAAACCAGCATAAAACAGTGTAAAGAAACACAATAAAAACAGTGAAAAACAACCAAATTGAGACTAGAAACCGAACTTAGAACAGATCTCAAGGAACAATTCTTATAAAACGATGAAAACAGCATAAAAAAGGTACAAAAACAAGGAAATTGATACAACAAACGCTTAAAACCGGAAAGTTTTAAGACGATTTCTTGTAAAATGGTTAAAACACTTTAAAAACATGCAAATTGAGACTAGAAATGGTTGAAACTGGTCTAAAAAGGAATACTTGTAAAACGCTGGAACCAGCATAAAACAGTGTAAAGAAACACCATAAAAACAGTAAAAAAGAAACAAATTGAGACTAGAAACCGAACTTAGAACAGATCTCAAAGAACAATTCTTATAAAACGATGAAAACAGCATAAAAAGGTACAAAAACAAGGAAATTGAGACTACAAACGCTTAAAACCGGAAAGTTTTAAGACGATTTCTTGTAAAATGGTGAAAACACTTTAAAACATGCAAATTGAGACTAGAAATGGTTGAAACTGGTCTAAAAAAGGAATACTTGTAAAACGCTGGAACCAGCATAAAACAGTGTAAAGAAACACCATAAAAACAGTAAAAAAGAAACAAATTGAGACTAGAAACCGAACTTAGAACAGATCTCAAAGAACAATTCTTATAAAACGATGAAAACAGCATAAAAAAGGTAAAAAAACAAGGAAAATGAGACTACAAACGCTTAAAACCGGAAAGTTTTAAGACGATTTCTTGTAAAATGGTGAAAACACTTTAAAACATGCAAATTGAGACTAGAAATGGTTAAAACTGGTCTAAAAAGGAATTCTTGTAAAACGCTGAAACCAGCATAAAACAGTGTAAAGAAACACCATAAAACAGTGAAAAACAAGCAAATTGAGACTAGAAACCGAACTTAGAACAGATCTCAAAGAACAATTCTTATAAAACGATGAAAACAGCATAAAAAAGGTACAAAAACAAGGAAATTGATACTACAAACGCTTAAAACCGGAAAGTTTTAAGACGATTTCTTGTAAAATGGTGAAAACACTTTAAAACATGCAAATTGAGACTAGAAATGCTTAAAACTGGTCTAAAAAAGGAATTCTTGTAAAACGCTGAAACCAGCATAAAACAGTGTAAAGAAACACCATAAAACAGTGAAAAACAAACAAATTGAGACTAGAAACCGAACTTAGAACAGATCTCAAAGAACAATTCTTATAAAACGATGAAAACAGCATAAAAAAGGTACAAAAACAAGGAAATTGAGACTACAAACGCTTAAAACCGGAAAGTTTTAAGACGATTTCTTGTAAAATGGTGAAAACACTTTAAAACATGCAAATTGAGACTAGAAATGGTTAAAACTGGTCTAAAAAAGGAATTCTTGTAAAACGCTGAAACCAGCATAAAACAGTGTAAAGAAACACCATAAAAACAGTGAAAAACAAGCAAATTGAGACTAGAAACCGAACTTAGAACAGATCTCAAAGAACAATTCTTATAAAACGATGAAAACAGCATAAAAAAAGGTACAAAAACAAGGAAATTGATACTACAAACGCTTAAAACCGGAAAGTTTTAAGACGATTTCTTGTAAAATGGTGAAAACACTTTAAAACATGCAAATTGAGACTAGAAATGCTTAAAACTGGTCTAAAAAAGGAATTCTTGTAAAACGCTGAAACCAGCATAAAACAGTGTAAAGAAACACCATAAAACAGTGAAAAACAAACAAATTGAGACTAGAAACCGAACTTAGAACAGATCTCAAAGAACAATTCTTATAAAACGATGAAAACAGCATAAAAAAGGTACAAAAACAAAATTGAGACTACAAACGCTTAAAACCGGAAAGTTTTAAGACGATTTCTTGTAAAATGGTGAAACCACTTTAAAACATGCAAATTGAGACTAGAAATGGTTAAAACTGGTCTAAAAAGGAATTCTTGTAAAACGCTGAAACCAGCATAAAACAGTGTAAAGAAACACAATAAAAACAGTGAAAAACAAACAAATTGAGACTAGAAACCGAACTTAGAACAGATCTCAAAGAACAATTCTTATAAAACGATGAAAACAGCATAAAAAAGGTACAAAAACAAGGAAATTGATACAACAAACGCTTAAAACCGGAAAGTTTTAAGACGATTTCTTGTAAAATGGTGAAAACACTTTAAAACATGCAAATTGAGACTAGAAATGCTTAAAACTGGTCTAAAAAAGGAATACTTGTAAAACGCTGGAACCAGCATAAAACAGTGTAAAGAAACACCATAAAAACAGTAAAAAAGAAACAAATTGAGACTAGAAACCGAACTTAGAACAGATCTCAAATAACAATTCTTATAAAACGATGAAAACAGCATAAAAAAGGTACAAAAACAAGGAAATTGAGACTACAAACGCTTAAAACCGGAAAGTTTTAAGACGATTTCTTGTAAAATGGTGAAAACACTTTAAAACATGCAAATTGAGACTAGAAATGCTTAAAACTGGTCTAAAAAAGGAATTCTTGTAAAACGCTGAAACCAGCATAAAACAGTGTAAAGAAACACCATAAAAACAGTGAAAAACAAACAAATTGAGACTAGAAACCGAACTTAGAACAGATCTCAAAGAACAATTCTTATAAAACGATGAAAACAGCATAAAAAAGGTACAAAAACAAGGAAATTGAGACTACAAACGCTTAAAACCGGAAAGTTTTAAGACGATTTCTTGTAAAATGGTGAAAACACTTTAAAACATGCAAATTGAGACTAGAAATGCTTAAAACTGGTCTAAAAAGGAATTCTTGTAAAACGCTGAAACCAGCATAAAACAGTGTAAAGAAACACCATAAAAACAGTGAAAAACAAACAAATTGAGACTAGAAACCGAACTTAGAACAGATCTCAAAGAACAATTCTTATAAAACGATGAAAACAGCATAAAAAAGGTACAAAAACAAGGAAATTGATACTACAAACGCTTAAAACCGGAAAGTTTTAAGACGATTTCTTGTAAAATGGTGAAAACACTTTAAAACATGCAAATTGAGACTAGAAATGCTTAAAACTGGTCTAAAAAGGAATTCTTGTAAAACGCTGAAACCAGCATAAAACAGTGTAAAGAAACACCATAAAACAGTGAAAAACAAACAAATTGAGACTAGAAACCGAACTTAGAACAGATCTCAAAGAACAATTCTTATAAAACGATGAAAACAGCATAAAAAAAATTGGTACAAAAACAAGGAAATTGAGACTACAAACGCTTAAAACCGGAAAGTTTTAAGACGATTTCTTGTAAAATGGTGAAAACACTTTAAAACATGCAAATTGAGACTAGAAATGGTTAAAACTGGTCTAAAAAGGAATTCTTGTAAAACGCTGAAACCAGCATAAAACAGTGTAAAGAAACACCATAAAAACAGTGAAAAACAAACAAATTGAGACTAGAAACCGAACTTAGAACAGATCTCAAAGAACAATTCTTATAAAACGATGAAAACAGCATAAAAAAGGTACAAAAACAAGGAAATTGATACTACAAACGCTTAAAACCGGAAAGTTTTAAGACGATTTCTTGTAAAATGGTGAAAACACTTTAAAACATGCAAATTGAGACTAGAAATGCTTAAAACTGGTCTAAAAAAGGAATTCTTGTAAAACGCTGAAACCAGCATAAAACAGTGTAAAGAAACACCATAAAACAGTGAAAAACAAACAAATTGAGACTAGAAACCGAACTTAGAACAGATCTCAAAGAACAATTCTTATAAAACGATGAAAACAGCATAAAAAAGTTACAAAACAAGGAAATTGAGACTACAAACGCTTAAAACCGGAAAGTTTTAAGACGATTTCTTGTAAAATGGTGAAAACACTTTAAAACATGCAAATTGAGACTAGAAATGCTTAAAACTGGTCTAAAAAAGGAATTCTTGTAAAACGCTGAAACCAGCATAAAACAGTGTAAAGAAACACCATAAAACAGTGAAAAACAAACAAATTGAGACTAGAAACCGAACTTAGAACAGATCTCAAAGAACAATTCTTATAAAACGATGAAAACAGCATAAAAAAGGTACAAAAACAAGGAAATTGAGACTACAAACGCTTAAAACCGGAAAGTTTTAAGACGATTTCTTGTAAAATGGTGAAAACACTTTAAAACATGCAAATTGAGACTAGAAATGCTTAAAACTGGTCTAAAAAAGGAATTCTTGTAAAACGCTGAAACCAGCATAAAACAGTGTAAAGAAACACCATAAAAACAGTGAAAAACAAACAAATTGAGACTAGAAACCGAACTTAGAACAGATCTCAAAGAACAATTCTTATAAAACGATGAAAACAGCATAAAAAAGGTACAAAAACAAGGAAATTGAGACTACAAACGCTTAAAACCGGAAAGTTTTAAGACGATTTCTTGTAAAATGGTGAAAACACTTTAAAACATGCAAATTGAGACTAGAAATGCTTAAAACTGGTCTAAAAAAGGAATTCTTGTAAAACGCTGAAACCAGCATAAAACAGTGTAAAGAAACACCATAAAACAGTGAAAAACAAACAAATTGAGACTAGAAACCGAACTTAGAACAGATCTCAAAGAACAATTCTTATAAAACGATGAAAACAGCATAAAAAAGGTACAAAAACAAGGAAATTGATACTACAAACGCTTAAAACCGGAAAGTTTTAAGACGATTTCTTGTAAAATGGTGAAAACACTTTAAAACATGCAAATTGAGACTAGAAATGCTTAAAACTGGTCTAAAAAAGGAATTCTTGTAAAACGCTGAAACCAGCATAAAACAGTGTAAAGAAACACCATAAAAACAGTGAAAAACAAACAAATTGAGACTAGAAACCGAACTTAGAACAGATCTCAAAGAACAATTCTTATAAAACGATGAAAACAGCATAAAAAAGGTACAAAAACAAGGAAATTGAGACTACAAACGCTTAAAACCGGAAAGTTTTAAGACGATTTCTTGTAAAATGGTGAAAACACTTTAAAACATGCAAATTGAGACTAGAAATGCTTAAAACTGGTCTAAAAAAAACGGAATTCTTGTAAAACGCTGAAACCAGCATAAAACAGTGTAAAGAAACACCATAAAAACAGTGAAAAACAAACAAATTGAGACTAGAAACCGAACTTAGAACAGATCTCAAAGAACAATTCTTATAAAACGATGAAAACAGCATAAAAAAGGTACAAAAACAAGGAAATTGAGACTACAAACGCTTAAAACCGGAAAGTTTTAAGACGATTTCTTGTAAAATGGTGAAAACACTTTAAAACATGCAAATTGAGACTAGAAATGCTTAAAACTGGTCTAAAAAAGGAATTCTTGTAAAACGCTGAAACCAGCATAAAACAGTGTAAAGAAACACCATAAAACAGTGAAAAACAAACAAATTGAGACTAGAAACCGAACTTAGAACAGATCTCAAAGAACAATTCTTATAAAACGATGAAAACAGCATAAAAAAGGTACAAAACAAGGAAATTGAGACTACAAACGCTTAAAACCGGAAAGTTTTAAGACGATTTCTTGTAAAATGGTGAAAACACTTTAAAACATGCAAATTGAGACTAGAAATGCTTAAAACTGGTCTAAAAAAGGAATTCTTGTAAAACGCTGAAACCAGCATAAAACAGTGTAAAGAAACACCATAAAAACAGTGAAAAACAAACAAATTGAGACTAGAAACCGAACTTAGAACAGATCTCAAAGAACAATTCTTATAAAACGATGAAAACAGCATAAAAAGGTTACAAAAACAAGGAAATTGAGACTACAAACGCTTAAAACCGGAAAGTTTTAAGACGATTTCTTGTAAAATGGTGAAAACACTTTAAAACATGCAAATTGAGACTAGAAATGCTTAAAACTGGTCTAAAAAAGGAATTCTTGTAAAACGCTGAAACCAGCATAAAACAGTGTAAAGAAACACCATAAAAACAGTGAAAAACAAACAAATTGAGACTAGAAACCGAACTTAGAACAGATCTCAAAGAACAATTCTTATAAAACGATGAAAACAGCATAAAAAAGGTTACAAAAACAAGGAAATTGATACTACAAACGCTTAAAACCGGAAAGTTTTAAGACGATTTCTTGTAAAATGGTGAAAACACTTTAAAACATGCAAATTGAGACTAGAAATGCTTAAAACTGGTCTAAAAAAGGAATTCTTGTAAAACGCTGAAACCAGCATAAAACAGTGTAAAGAAACACCATAAAACAGTGAAAAACAAACAAATTGAGACTAGAAACCGAACTTAGAACAGATCTCAAAGAACAATTCTTATAAAACGATGAAAACAGCATAAAAAAGGTACAAAAACAAGGAAATTGAGACTACAAACGCTTAAAACCGGAAAGTTTTAAGACGATTTCTTGTAAAATGGTGAAAACACTTTAAAACATGCAAATTGAGACTAGAAATGCTTAAAACTGGTCTAAAAAGGAATTCTTGTAAAACGCTGAAACCAGCATAAAACAGTGTAAAGAAACACCATAAAACAGTGAAAAACAAACAAATTGAGACTAGAAACCGAACTTAGAACAGATCTCAAAGAACAATTCTTATAAAACGATGAAAACAGCATAAAAAAGGTACAAAAACAAGGAAATTGATACTACAAACGCTTAAAACCGGAAAGTTTTAAGACGATTTCTTAATAAAATGGTGAAAACACTTTAAAACATGCAAATTGAGACTAGAAATGCTTAAAACTGGTCTAAAAAATTCTTGAATTCTTGTAAAACGCTGAAACCAGCATAAAACAGTGTAAAGAAACACCATAAAACAGTGAAAAACAAACAAATTGAGACTAGAAACCGAACTTAGAACAGATCTCAAAGAACAATTCTTATAAAACGATGAAAACAGCATAAAAAAGGTACAAAAACAAGGAAATTGAGACTACAAACGCTTAAAACCGGAAAGTTTTAAGACGATTTCTTGTAAAATGGTGAAAACACTTTAAAACATGCAAATTGAGACTAGAAATGCTTAAAACTGGTCTAAAAAAGGAATTCTTGTAAAACGCTGAAACCAGCATAAAACAGTGTAAAGAAACACCATAAAAACAGTGAAAAACAAACAAATTGAGACTAGAAACCGAACTTAGAACAGATCTCAAAGAACAATTCTTATAAAACGATGAAAACAGCATAAAAAAGGTACAAAAACAAAGGAAATTGAGACTACAAACGCTTAAAACCGGAAAGTTTTAAGACGATTTCTTAATAAAATGGTGAAAACACTTTAAAACATGCAAATTGAGACTAGAAATGCTTAAAACTGGTCTAAAAAAGGAATTCTTGTAAAACGCTGAAACCAGCATAAAACAGTGTAAAGAAACACCATAAAACAGTGAAAAACAAACAAATTGAGACTAGAAACCGAACTTAGAACAGATCTCAAAGAACAATTCTTATAAAACGATGAAAACAGCATAAAAAAGGTACAAAAACAAGGAAATTGATACTACAAACGCTTAAAACCGGAAAGTTTTAAGACGATTTCTTGTAAAATGGTGAAAACACTTTAAAACATGCAAATTGAGACTAGAAATGCTTAAAACTGGTCTAAAAAAAACAGGAATTCTTGTAAAACGCTGAAACCAGCATAAAACAGTGTAAAGAAACACCATAAAAACAGTGAAAAACAAACAAATTGAGACTAGAAACCGAACTTAGAACAGATCTCAAAGAACAATTCTTATAAAACGATGAAAACAGCATAAAAAAGGTACAAAAACAAGGAAATTGAGACTACAAACGCTTAAAACCGGAAAGTTTTAAGACGATTTCTTAATAAAATGGTGAAAACACTTTAAAACATGCAAATTGAGACTAGAAATGCTTAAAACTGGTCTAAAAAAGGAATTCTTGTAAAACGCTGAAACCAGCATAAAACAGTGTAAAGAAACACCATAAAACAGTGAAAAACAAACAAATTGAGACTAGAAACCGAACTTAGAACAGATCTCAAAGAACAATTCTTATAAAACGATGAAAACAGCATAAAAAAGTTACAAAAACAAGGAAATTGAGACTACAAACGCTTAAAACCGGAAAGTTTTAAGACGATTTCTTAATAAAATGGTGAAAACACTTTAAAACATGCAAATTGAGACTAGAAATGCTTAAAACTGGTCTAAAAAGGAATTCTTGTAAAACGCTGAAACCAGCATAAAACAGTGTAAAGAAACACCATAAAAACAGTGAAAAACAAACAAATTGAGACTAGAAACCGAACTTAGAACAGATCTCAAAGAACAATTCTTATAAAACGATGAAAACAGCATAAAAAAGGTACAAAAACAAGGAAATTGAGACTACAAACGCTTAAAACCGGAAAGTTTTAAGACGATTTCTTAATAAAATGGTGAAAACACTTTAAAACATGCAAATTGAGACTAGAAATGCTTAAAACTGGTCTAAAAAAGGAATTCTTGTAAAACGCTGAAACCAGCATAAAACAGTGTAAAGAAACACCATAAAAACAGTGAAAAACAAACAAATTGAGACTAGAAACCGAACTTAGAACAGATCTCAAAGAACAATTCTTATAAAACGATGAAAACAGCATAAAAAAGGTTACAAAAACAAGGAAATTGAGACTACAAACGCTTAAAACCGGAAAGTTTTAAGACGATTTCTTAATAAAATGGTGAAAACACTTTAAAACATGCAAATTGAGACTAGAAATGCTTAAAACTGGTCTAAAAAGGAATTCTTGAAAAACGCTGAAACCAGCATAAAACAGTGTAAAGAAACACCATAAAACAGTGAAAAACAAACAAATTGAGACTAGAAACCGAACTTAGAACAGATCTCAAAGAACAATTCTTATAAAACGATGAAAACAGCATAAAAAAGGTACAAAAACAAGGAAATTGAGACTACAAACGCTTAAAACCGGAAAGTTTTAAGACGATTTCTTGTAAAATGGTGAAAACACTTTAAAACATGCAAATTGAGACTAGAAATGCTTAAAACTGGTCTAAAAAAGGAATTCTTGTAAAACGCTGAAACCAGCATAAAACAGTGTAAAGAAACACCATAAAACAGTGAAAAACAAACAAATTGAGACTAGAAACCGAACTTAGAACAGATCTCAAAGAACAATTCTTATAAAACGATGAAAACAGCATAAAAAAGGTACAAAAACAAGGAAATTGAGACTACAAACGCTTAAAACCGGAAAGTTTTAAGACGATTTCTTGTAAAATGGTGAAAACACTTTAAAACATGCAAATTGAGACTAGAAATGCTTAAAACTGGTCTAAAAAAGGAATTCTTGTAAAACGCTGAAACCAGCATAAAACAGTGTAAAGAAACACCATAAAACAGTGAAAAACAAGCAAATTGAGACTAGAAACCGAACTTAGAACAGATCTCAAAGAACAATTCTTATAAAACGATGAAAACAGCATAAAAAAAATTACAAAAACAAGGAAATTGAGACTACAAACGGTTAAAACCGGAAAGTTTCAAGACGATTTCTTTTAAAAACATGCAAATTGAGACTAGAAATGCTTAAAACTGGTCTAAAAAGGAATTCTTGTAAAACGCTGAAACCAGCATAAAACAGTGTAAAGAAACACCATAAAACAGTGAAAAACAAACAAATTGAGACTAGAAACCGAACTTAGAACAGATCTCAAAGAACAATTCTTATAAAACGATGAAAACAGCATAAAAAAGGTACAAAAACAAGGAAATTGAGACTACAAACGCTTAAAACCGGAAAGTTTTAAGACGATTTCTTGTAA
This sequence comes from Tachypleus tridentatus, assembly GCF_004210375.1. Classification (NCBI taxonomy): domain Eukaryota; kingdom Metazoa; phylum Arthropoda; class Merostomata; order Xiphosura; family Limulidae; genus Tachypleus; species Tachypleus tridentatus. The sequence goes on from NC_134830.1 coordinate 95,478,156, forward strand.
AATGGTGAAAACACTTTAAAACATGCAAATTGAGACTAGAAATGCTTAAAACTGGTCTAAAAAAGGAATTCTTGAAAAACGCTGAAACCAGCATAAAACAGTGTAAAGAAACACCATAAAACAGTGAAAAACAAACAAATTGAGACTAGAAACCGAACTTAGAACAGATCTCAAAGAACAATTCTTATAAAACGATGAAAACAGCATAAAAAAATTACAAAACAAGGAAATTGAGACTACAAACGCTTAAAACCGGAAAGTTTTAAGACGATTTCTTAATAAAATGGTGAAAACACTTTAAAACATGCAAATTGAGACTAGAAATGCTTAAAACTGGTCTAAAAAAGGAATTCTTGTAAAACGCTGAAACCAGCATAAAACAGTGTAAAGAAACACCATAAAACAGTGAAAAACAAACAAATTGAGACTAGAAACCGAACTTAGAACAGATCTCAAAGAACAATTCTTATAAAACGATGAAAACAGCATAAAAAAAATACAAAAACAAGGAAATTGAGACTACAAACGCTTAAAACCGGAAAGTTTTAAGACGATTTCTTGTAAAATGGTGAAAACACTTTAAAACATGCAAATTGAGACTAGAAATGCTTAAAACTGGTCTAAAAAAGGAATTCTTGTAAAACGCTGAAACCAGCATAAAACAGTGTAAAGAAACACCATAAAAACAGTGAAAAACAAACAAATTGAGACTAGAAACCGAACTTAGAACAGATCTCAAAGAACAATTCTTATAAAACGATGAAAACAGCATAAAAAAGGTACAAAAACAAGGAAATTGAGACTACAAACGCTTAAAACCGGAAAGTTTTAAGACGATTTCTTGTAAAATGGTGAAAACACTTTAAAACATGCAAATTGAGACTAGAAATGCTTAAAACTGGTCTAAAAAAGGAATTCTTGAAAACGCTGAAACCAGCATAAAACAGTGTAAAGAAACACCATAAAACAGTGAAAAACAAACAAATTGAGACTAGAAACCGAACTTAGAACAGATCTCAAAGAACAATTCTTATAAAACGATGAAAACAGCATAAAAAAGGTACAAAAACAAGGAAATTGAGACTACAAACGCTTAAAACCGGAAAGTTTTAAGACGATTTCTTGTAAAATGGTGAAAACACTTTAAAACATGCAAATTGAGACTAGAAATGCTTAAAACTGGTCTAAAAAAGGAATTCTTGTAAAACGCTGAAACCAGCATAAAACAGTGTAAAGAAACACCATAAAACAGTGAAAAACAAACAAATTGAGACTAGAAACCGAACTTAGAACAGATCTCAAAGAACAATTCTTATAAAACGATGAAAACAGCATAAAAAAGGTACAAAAACAAGGAAATTGAGACTACAAACGCTTAAAACCGGAAAGTTTTAAGACGATTTCTTAATAAAATGGTGAAAACACTTTAAAACATGCAAATTGAGACTAGAAATGCTTAAAACTGGTCTAAAAAGGAATTCTTGTAAAACGCTGAAACCAGCATAAAACAGTGTAAAGAAACACCATAAAAACAGTGAAAAACAAACAAATTGAGACTAGAAACCGAACTTAGAACAGATCTCAAAGAACAATTCTTATAAAACGATGAAAACAGCATAAAAAAATTACAAAAACAAGGAAATTGAGACTACAAACGCTTAAAACCGGAAAGTTTTAAGACGATTTCTTAATAAATGGTGAAAACACTTTAAAACATGCAAATTGAGACTAGAAATGCTTAAAACTGGTCTAAAAAAGGAATTCTTGTAAAACGCTGAAACCAGCATAAAACAGTGTAAAGAAACACCATAAAACAGTGAAAAACAAACAAATTGAGACTAGAAACCGAACTTAGAACAGATCTCAAAGAACAATTCTTATAAAACGATGAAAACAGCATAAAAAAGGTACAAAAACAAGGAAATTGAGACTACAAACGCTTAAAACCGGAAAGTTTTAAGACGATTTCTTGTAAAATGGTGAAAACACTTTAAAACATGCAAATTGAGACTAGAAATGCTTAAAACTGGTCTAAAAAAGGAATTCTTGTAAAACGCTGAAACCAGCATAAAACAGTGTAAAGAAACACCATAAAAACAGTGAAAAACAAACAAATTGAGACTAGAAACCGAACTTAGAACAGATCTCAAAGAACAATTCTTATAAAACGATGAAAACAGCATAAAAAAGGTACAAAAACAAGGAAATTGAGACTACAAACGCTTAAAACCGGAAAGTTTTAAGACGATTTCTTAATAAAATGGTGAAAACACTTTAAAACATGCAAATTGAGACTAGAAATGCTTAAAACTGGTCTAAAAAAGGAATTCTTGTAAAACGCTGAAACCAGCATAAAACAGTGTAAAGAAACACCATAAAAACAGTGAAAAACAAACAAATTGAGACTAGAAACCGAACTTAGAACAGATCTCAAAGAACAATTCTTATAAAACGATGAAAACAGCATAAAAAAGGTACAAAACAAGGAAATTGAGACTACAAACGCTTAAAACCGGAAAGTTTTAAGACGATTTCTTGTAAAATGGTGAAAACACTTTAAAACATGCAAATTGAGACTAGAAATGCTTAAAACTGGTCTAAAAAGGAATTCTTGAAAACGCTGAAACCAGCATAAAACAGTGTAAAGAAACACCATAAAACAGTGAAAAACAAACAAATTGAGACTAGAAACCGAACTTAGAACAGATCTCAAAGAACAATTCTTATAAAACGATGAAAACAGCATAAAAAAAGGTACAAAAACAAGGAAATTGAGACTACAAACGCTTAAAACCGGAAAGTTTTAAGACGATTTCTTGTAAAATGGTGAAAACACTTTAAAACATGCAAATTGAGACTAGAAATGCTTAAAACTGGTCTAAAAAAGGAATTCTTGTAAAACGCTGAAACCAGCATAAAACAGTGTAAAGAAACACCATAAAAACAGTGAAAAACAAACAAATTGAGACTAGAAACCGAACTTAGAACAGATCTCAAAGAACAATTCTTATAAAACGATGAAAACAGCATAAAAAAGGTACAAAACAAGGAAATTGAGACTACAAACGCTTAAAACCGGAAAGTTTTAAGACGATTTCTTGTAAAATGGTGAAAACACTTTAAAACATGCAAATTGAGACTAGAAATGCTTAAAACTGGTCTAAAAAAGGAATTCTTGTAAAACGCTGAAACCAGCATAAAACAGTGTAAAGAAACACCATAAAACAGTGAAAAACAAACAAATTGAGACTAGAAACCGAACTTAGAACAGATCTCAAAGAACAATTCTTATAAAACGATGAAAACAGCATAAAAAAGGTACAAAAACAAGGAAATTGAGACTACAAACGCTTAAAACCGGAAAGTTTTAAGACGATTTCTTGTAAAATGGTGAAAACACTTTAAAACATGCAAATTGAGACTAGAAATGCTTAAAACTGGTCTAAAAAGGAATTCTTGAAAAACGCTGAAACCAGCATAAAACAGTGTAAAGAAACACCATAAAACAGTGAAAAACAAACAAATTGAGACTAGAAACCGAACTTAGAACAGATCTCAAAGAACAATTCTTATAAAACGATGAAAACAGCATAAAAAAAGTTACAAAACAAGGAAATTGAGACTACAAACGCTTAAAACCGGAAAGTTTTAAGACGATTTCTTGTAAAATGGTGAAAACACTTTAAAACATGCAAATTGAGACTAGAAATGCTTAAAACTGGTCTAAAAAAGGAATTCTTGTAAAACGCTGAAACCAGCATAAAACAGTGTAAAGAAACACCATAAAAACAGTGAAAAACAAACAAATTGAGACTAGAAACCGAACTTAGAACAGATCTCAAAGAACAATTCTTATAAAACGATGAAAACAGCATAAAAAAGGTACAAAAACAAGGAAATTGAGACTACAAACGCTTAAAACCGGAAAGTTTTAAGACGATTTCTTGTAAAATGGTGAAAACACTTTAAAACATGCAAATTGAGACTAGAAATGCTTAAAACTGGTCTAAAAAAGGAATTCTTGTAAAACGCTGAAACCAGCATAAAACAGTGTAAAGAAACACCATAAAACAGTGAAAAACAAACAAATTGAGACTAGAAACCGAACTTAGAACAGATCTCAAAGAACAATTCTTATAAAACGATGAAAACAGCATAAAAAAATTACAAAAACAAGGAAATTGAGACTACAAACGCTTAAAACCGGAAAGTTTAAGACGATTTCTTGTAAAATGGTGAAAACACTTTAAAACATGCAAATTGAGACTAGAAATGCTTAAAACTGGTCTAAAAAAGGAATTCTTGTAAAACGCTGAAACCAGCATAAAACAGTGTAAAGAAACACCATAAAAACAGTGAAAAACAAACAAATTGAGACTAGAAACCGAACTTAGAACAGATCTCAAAGAACAATTCTTATAAAACGATGAAAACAGCATAAAAAAGGTACAAAAACAAGGAAATTGAGACTACAAACGCTTAAAACCGGAAAGTTTTAAGACGATTTCTTGTAAAATGGTGAAAACACTTTAAAACATGCAAATTGAGACTAGAAATGCTTAAAACTGGTCTAAAAAGGAATTCTTGTAAAACGCTGAAACCAGCATAAAACAGTGTAAAGAAACACCATAAAAACAGTGAAAAACAAACAAATTGAGACTAGAAACCGAACTTAGAACAGATCTCAAAGAACAATTCTTATAAAACGATGAAAACAGCATAAAAAAGGTACAAAAACAAGGAAATTGAGACTACAAACGCTTAAAACCGGAAAGTTTTAAGACGATTTCTTAATAAAATGGTGAAAACACTTTAAAACATGCAAATTGAGACTAGAAATGCTTAAAACTGGTCTAAAAAAGGAATTCTTGTAAAACGCTGAAACCAGCATAAAACAGTGTAAAGAAACACCATAAAACAGTGAAAAACAAGCAAATTGAGATTACACACCGAACATAGAACAGATCTCAAAGAACAATTCTTATAAAACGATGAAAACAGCATAAAAAAATTACAAAAACAAGGAAATTGCGACTACAAACGCTTAAAACCGGAAAGTTTTAAGACGATTTCTTGTAAAATGGTGAAAACACTTTAAAACATGCAAATTGAGACTAGAAATGCTTAAAACTGGTCTAAAAAAGGAATTCTTGTAAAACGCTGAAACCAGCATAAAACAGTGTAAAGAAACACCATAAAACAGTGAAAAACAAACAAATTGAGACTAGAAACCGAACTTAGAACAGATCTCAAAGAACAATTCTTATAAAACGATGAAAACAGCATAAAAAAGGTACAAAACAAGGAAAATGAGACTACAAACGCTTAAAACCGGAAAGTTTTAAGACGATTTCTTGTAAAATGGTGAAAACACTTTATAAACATGCAAATTGAGACTAGAAATGCTTAAAACTGGTCTAAAAAAGGAATTCTTGAAAAACGCTGAAACCAGCATAAAACAGTGTAAAGAAACACAATAAAAACAGTGAAAAACAACCAAATTGAGACTAGAAACCGAACTTAGAACAGATCTCAAGGAACAATTCTTATAAAACGATGAAAACAGCATAAAAAAGGTACAAAAACAAGGAAATTGAGACTACAAACGCTTAAAACCGGAAAGTTTTAAGACGATTTCTTGTAAAATGGTGAAAACACTTTAAAACATGCAAATTGAGACTAGAAATGCTTAAAACTGGTCTAAAAAGGAATTCTTGTAAAACGCTGAAACCAGCATAAAACAGTGTAAAGAAACACCATAAAAACAGTAAAAAAGAAACAAATTGAGACTAGAAACCGAACTTAGAACAGATCTCAAATAACAATTCTTATAAAACGATGAAAACAGCATAAAAAATTACAAAAACAAGGAAATTGCGACTACAAACGCTTAAAACCGGAAAGTTTTAAGACGATTTCTTAATAAAATGGTGAAAACACTTTAAAACATGCAAATTGAGACTAGAAATGCTTAAAACTGGTCTAAAAAAGGAATTCTTGTAAAACGCTGAAACCAGCATAAAACAGTGTAAAGAAACACCATAAAAACAGTGAAAAACAAACAAATTGAGACTAGAAACCGAACTTAGAACAGATCTCAAAGAACAATTCTTATAAAACGATGAAAACAGCATAAAAAAAGGTTACAAAAACAAGGAAATTGAGACTACAAACGCTTAAAACCGGAAAGTTTTAAGACGATTTCTTGTAAAATGGTGAAAACACTTTAAAACATGCAAATTGAGACTAGAAATGCTTAAAACTGGTCTAAAAAAGGAATTCTTGAAAAACGCTGAAACCAGCATAAAACAGTGTAAAGAAACACCATAAAACAGTGAAAAACAAACAAATTGAGACTAGAAACCGAACTTAGAACAGATCTCAAAGAACAATTCTTATAAAACGATGAAAACAGCATAAAAAAGGTACAAAAACAAGGAAAATGAGACTACAAACGCTTAAAACCGGAAAGTTTTAAGACGATTTCTTAAAAAATGGTGAAAACACTTTAAAACATGCAAATTGAGACTAGAAATGCTTAAAACTGGTCTAAAAAAGGAATTCTTGTAAAACGCTGAAACCAGCATAAAACAGTGTAAAGAAACACCATAAAAACAGTGAAAAACAAACAAATTGAGACTAGAAACCGAACTTAGAACAGATCTCAAAGAACAATTCTTATAAAACGATGAAAACAGCATAAAAAAATTACAAAAACAAGGAAATTGAGACTACAAACGCTTAAAACCGGAAAGTTTTAAGACGATTTCTTGTAAAATGGTGAAAACACTTTAAAACATGCAAATTGAGACTAGAAATGCTTAAAACTGGTCTAAAAAGGAATTCTTGTAAAACGCTGAAACCAGCATAAAACAGTGTAAAGAAACACCATAAAAACAGTGAAAAACAAACAAATTGAGACTAGAAACCGAACTTAGAACAGATCTCAAAGAACAATTCTTATAAAACGATGAAAACAGCATAAAAAAGGTACAAAAACAAGGAAATTGAGACTACAAACGCTTAAAACCGGAAAGTTTTAAGACGATTTCTTAATAAAATGGTGAAAACACTTTAAAACATGCAAATTGAGACTAGAAATGCTTAAAACTGGTCTAAAAAAGGAATTCTTGTAAAACGCTGAAACCAGCATAAAACAGTGTAAAGAAACACCATAAAAACAGTGAAAAACAAACAAATTGAGACTAGAAACCGAACTTAGAACAGATCTCAAAGAACAATTCTTATAAAACGATGAAAACAGCATAAAAAAGGTACAAAAACAAGGAAATTGAGACTACAAACGCTTAAAACCGGAAAGTTTTAAGACGATTTCTTGTAAAATGGTGAAAACACTTTAAAACATGCAAATTGAGACTAGAAATGCTTAAAACTGGTCTAAAAAGGAATTCTTGTAAAACGCTGAAACCAGCATAAAACAGTGTAAAGAAACACCATAAAAACAGTGAAAAACAAACAAATTGAGACTAGAAACCGAACTTAGAACAGATCTCAAAGAACAATTCTTATAAAACGATGAAAACAGCATAAAAAAGGTACAAAAACAAGGAAATTGAGACTACAAACGCTTAAAACCGGAAAGTTTTAAGACGATTTCTTGTAAAATGGTGAAAACACTTTAAAACATGCAAATTGAGACTAGAAATGCTTAAAACTGGTCTAAAAAGGAATTCTTGAAAAACGCTGAAACCAGCATAAAACAGTGTAAAGAAACACCATAAAACAGTGAAAAACAAACAAATTGAGACTAGAAACCGAACTTAGAACAGATCTCAAAGAACAATTCTTATAAAACGATGAAAACAGCATAAAAAAGGTACAAAAACAAGGAAATTGAGACTACAAACGCTTAAAACCGGAAAGTTTTAAGACGATTTCTTAATAAAATGGTGAAAACACTTTAAAACATGCAAATTGAGACTAGAAATGCTTAAAACTGGTCTAAAAAAGGAATTCTTGAAAAACGCTGAAACCAGCATAAAACAGTGTAAAGAAACACCATAAAAACAGTGAAAAACAAACAAATTGAGACTAGAAACCGAACTTAGAACAGATCTCAAAGAACAATTCTTATAAAACGATGAAAACAGCATAAAAAAAGGTACAAAAACAAGGAAATTGAGACTACAAACGCTTAAAACCGGAAAGTTTTAAGACGATTTCTTGTAAAATGGTGAAAACACTTTAAAACATGCAAATTGAGACTAGAAATGCTTAAAACTGGTCTAAAAAGGAATTCTTGTAAAACGCTGAAACCAGCATAAAACAGTGTAAAGAAACACCATAAAAACAGTGAAAAACAAACAAATTGAGACTAGAAACCGAACTTAGAACAGATCTCAAAGAACAATTCTTATAAAACGATGAAAACAGCATAAAAAAAGGTACAAAAACAAGGAAATTGAGACTACAAACGCTTAAAACCGGAAAGTTTTAAGACGATTTCTTGTAAAATGGTGAAAACACTTTAAAACATGCAAATTGAGACTAGAAATGCTTAAAACTGGTCTAAAAAGGAATTCTTGTAAAACGCTGAAACCAGCATAAAACAGTGTAAAGAAACACCATAAAAACAGTGAAAAACAAACAAATTGAGACTAGAAACCGAACTTAGAACAGATCTCAAAGAACAATTCTTATAAAACGATGAAAACAGCATAAAAAAGGTACAAAAACAAGGAAATTGAGACTACAAACGCTTAAAACCGGAAAGTTTTAAGACGATTTCTTGTAAAATGGTGAAAACACTTTAAAACATGCAAATTGAGACTAGAAATGCTTAAAACTGGTCTAAAAAGGAATTCTTGTAAAACGCTGAAACCAGCATAAAACAGTGTAAAGAAACACCATAAAAACAGTGAAAAACAAACAAATTGAGACTAGAAACCGAACTTAGAACAGATCTCAAAGAACAATTCTTATAAAACGATGAAAACAGCATAAAAAAGGTACAAAAACAAGGAAATTGAGACTACAAACGCTTAAAACCGGAAAGTTTTAAGACGATTTCTTGTAAAATGGTGAAAACACTTTAAAACATGCAAATTGAGACTAGAAATGCTTAAAACTGGTCTAAAAAAGGAATTCTTGTAAAACGCTGAAACCAGCATAAAACAGTGTAAAGAAACACCATAAAACAGTGAAAAACAAACAAATTGAGACTAGAAACCGAACTTAGAACAGATCTCAAAGAACAATTCTTATAAAACGATGAAAACAGCATAAAAAAGGTACAAAAACAAGGAAATTGAGACTACAAACGCTTAAAACCGGAAAGTTTTAAGACGATTTCTTGTAAAATGGTGAAAACACTTTAAAACATGCAAATTGAGACTAGAAATGCTTAAAACTGGTCTAAAAAAGGAATTCTTGTAAAACGCTGAAACCAGCATAAAACAGTGTAAAGAAACACCATAAAAACAGTGAAAAACAAACAAATTGAGACTAGAAACCGAACTTAGAACAGATCTCAAAGAACAATTCTTATAAAACGATGAAAACAGCATAAAAAAGGTACAAAACAAGGAAATTGAGACTACAAACGCTTAAAACCGGAAAGTTTTAAGACGATTTCTTAATAAAATGGTGAAAACACTTTAAAACATGCAAATTGAGACTAGAAATGCTTAAAACTGGTCTAAAAAGGAATTCTTGTAAAACGCTGAAACCAGCATAAAACAGTGTAAAGAAACACCATAAAACAGTGAAAAACAAACAAATTGAGACTAGAAACCGAACTTAGAACAGATCTCAAAGAACAATTCTTATAAAACGATGAAAACAGCATAAAAAAATTACAAAAACAAGGAAATTGCGACTACAAACGCTTAAAACCGGAAAGTTTTAAGACGATTTCTTGTAAAATGGTGAAAACACTTTAAAACATGCAAATTGAGACTAGAAATGCTTAAAACTGGTCTAAAAAAGGAATTCTTGTAAAACGCTGAAACCAGCATAAAACAGTGTAAAGAAACACCATAAAAACAGTGAAAAACAAACAAATTGAGACTAGAAACCGAACTTAGAACAGATCTCAAAGAACAATTCTTATAAAACGATGAAAACAGCATAAAAAAGGTACAAAACAAGGAAATTGAGACTACAAACGCTTAAAACCGGAAAGTTTTAAGACGATTTCTTAATAAAATGGTGAAAACACTTTAAAACATGCAAATTGAGACTAGAAATGCTTAAAACTGGTCTAAAAAAGGAATTCTTGAAAAACGCTGAAACCAGCATAAAACAGTGTAAAGAAACACCATAAAACAGTGAAAAACAAACAAATTGAGACTAGAAACCGAACTTAGAACAGATCTCAAAGAACAATTCTTATAAAACGATGAAAACAGCATAAAAAAGGTTACAAAAACAAGGAAATTGAGACTACAAACGCTTAAAACCGGAAAGTTTTAAGACGATTTCTTGTAAAATGGTGAAAACACTTTAAAACATGCAAATTGAGACTAGAAATGCTTAAAACTGGTCTAAAAAGGAATTCTTGTAAAACGCTGAAACCAGCATAAAACAGTGTAAAGAAACACCATAAAAACAGTGAAAAACAAACAAATTGAGACTAGAAACCGAACTTAGAACAGATCTCAAAGAACAATTCTTATAAAACGATGAAAACAGCATAAAAAAGGTACAAAAACAAGGAAAATGAGACTACAAACGCTTAAAACCGGAAAGTTTTAAGACGATTTCTTGTAAAATGGTGAAAACACTTTAAAACATGCAAATTGAGACTAGAAATGCTTAAAACTGGTCTAAAAAAGGAATTCTTGAAAACGCTGAAACCAGCATAAAACAGTGTAAAGAAACACCATAAAAACAGTGAAAAACAAACAAATTGAGACTAGAAACCGAACTTAGAACAGATCTCAAAGAACAATTCTTATAAAACGATGAAAACAGCATAAAAAAGGTACAAAACAAGGAAAATGAGACTACAAACGCTTAAAACCGGAAAGTTTTAAGACGATTTCTTGTAAAATGGTGAAAACACTTTAAAACATGCAAATTGAGACTAGAAATGCTTAAAACTGGTCTAAAAAAGGAATTCTTGTAAAACGCTGAAACCAGCATAAAACAGTGTAAAGAAACACCATAAAACAGTGAAAAACAAACAAATTGAGACTAGAAACCGAACTTAGAACAGATCTCAAAGAACAATTCTTATAAAACGATGAAAACAGCATAAAAAAGGTACAAAAACAAGGAAATTGAGACTACAAACGCTTAAAACCGGAAAGTTTTAAGACGATTTCTTGTAAAATGGTGAAAACACTTTAAAAACATGCAAATTGAGACTAGAAATGCTTAAAACTGGTCTAAAAAAGGAATTCTTGAAAAACGCTGAAACCAGCATAAAACAGTGTAAAGAAACACAATAAAAACAGTGAAAAACAAGCAAATTGAGACTAGAAACCGAACTTAGAACAGATCTCAAAGAACAATTCTTATAAAACGATGAAAACAGCATAAAAAAGGTACAAAAACAAGGAAATTGAGACTACAAACGCTTAAAACCGGAAAGTTTTAAGACGATTTCTTGTAAAATGGTGAAAACACTTTAAAACATGCAAATTGAGACTAGAAATGCTTAAAACTGGTCTAAAAAAGGAATACTTGTAAAACGCTGGAACCAGCATAAAACAGTGTAAAGAAACACCATAAAAACAGTAAAAAAGAAACAAATTGAGACTAGAAACCGAACTTAGAACAGATCTCAAAGAACAATTCTTATAAAACGATGAAAACAGCATAAAAAAGGTACAAAAACAAGGAAATTGAGACTACAAACGCTTAAAACCGGAAAGTTTTAAGACGATTTCTTGTAAAATGGTGAAAACACTTTAAAACATGCAAATTGAGACTAGAAATGCTTAAAACTGGTCTAAAAAAGGAATTCTTGAAAAACGCTGAAACCAGCATAAAACAGTGTAAAGAAACACCATAAAAACAGTGAAAAACAAACAAATTGAGACTAGAAACCGAACTTAGAACAGATCTCAAAGAACAATTCTTATAAAACGATGAAAACAGCATAAAAAAGGTACAAAAACAAGGAAATTGAGACTACAAACGCTTAAAACCGGAAAGTTTTAAGACGATTTCTTGTAAAATGGTGAAAACACTTTAAAACATGCAAATTGAGACTAGAAATGCTTAAAACTGGTCTAAAAAAGGAATACTTGTAAAACGCTGGAACCAGCATAAAACAGTGTAAAGAAACACCATAAAAACAGTAAAAAACAAACAAATTGAGACTAGAAACCGAACTTAGAACAGATCTCAAAGAACAATTCTTATAAAACGATGAAAACAGCATAAAAAAATTACAAAAACAAGGAAAATGAGACTACAAACGCTTAAAACCGGAAAGTTTTAAGACGATTTCTTGTAAAATGGTGAAAACACTTTAAAACATGCAAATTGAGACTAGAAATGCTTAAAACTGGTCTAAAAAGGAATTCTTGAAAAACGCTGAAACCAGCATAAAACAGTGTAAAGAAACACCATAAAAACAGTGAAAAACAAGCAAATTGAGACTAGAAACCGAACTTAGAACAGATCTCAAAGAACAATTCTTATAAAACGATGAAAACAGCATAAAAAAATTACAAAAACAAGGAAATTGAGACTACAAACGCTTAAAACCGGAAAGTTTTAAGACGATTTCTTGTAAAATGGTGAAACCACTTTAAAACATGCAAATTGAGACTAGAAATGCTTAAAACTGGTCTAAAAAAGGAATTCTTGAAAACGCTGAAACCAGCATAAAACAGTGTAAAGAAACACCATAAAAACAGTGAAAAACAAACAAATTGAGACTAGAAACCGAACTTAGAACAGATCTCAAAGAACAATTCTTATAAAACGATGAAAACAGCATAAAAAAGGTACAAAAACAAGGAAATTGAGACTACAAACGCTTAAAACCGGAAAGTTTTAAGACGATTTCTTGTAAAATGGTGAAAACACTTTAAAAACATGCAAATTGAGACTAGAAATGCTTAAAATTGGTCTAATAAAGGAATTCTTGAAAAACGCTGAAACCAGCATAAAACAGTGTAAAGAAACACCATAAAAACAGTGAAAAACAAACAAATTGAGACTAGAAACCGAACTTAGAACAGATCTCAAAGAACAATTCTTATAAAACGATGAAAACAGCATAAAAAAGGTACAAAAACAAGGAAATTGAGACTACAAACGCTTAAAACCGGAAAGTTTTAAGACGATTTCTTGTAAAATGGTGAAAACACTTTAAAACATGCAAATTGAGACTAGAAATGCTTAAAACTGGTCTAAAAAAGGAATTCTTGTAAAACGCTGAAACCAGCATAAAACAGTGTAAAGAAACACCATAAAAACAGTGAAAAACAAACAAATTGAGACTAGAAACCGAACTTAGAACAGATCTCAAAGAACAATTCTTATAAAACGATGAAAACAGCATAAAAAAGGTACAAAAAAACAAGGAAAATGAGACTACAAACGCTTAAAACCGGAAAGTTTTAAGACGATTTCTTGTAAAATGGTGAAAACACTTTAAAACATGCAAATTGAGACTAGAAATGCTTAAAACTGGTCTAAAAAAGGAATTCTTGTAAAACGCTGAAACCAGCATAAAACAGTGTAAAGAAACACCATAAAAACAGTAAAAAAGAAACAAATTGAGACTAGAAACCGAACTTAGAACAGATCTCAAATAACAATTCTTATAAAACGATGAAAACAGCATAAAAAAGGTACAAAAACAAGGAAATTGAGACTACAAACGCTTAAAACCGGAAAGTTTTAAGACGATTTCTTGTAAAATGGTGAAAACACTTTAAAACATGCAAATTGAGACTAGAAATGCTTAAAACTGGTCTAAAAAAGGAATTCTTGAAAAACGCTGAAACCAGCATAAAACAGTGTAAAGAAACACCATAAAAACAGTGAAAAACAAACAAATTGAGACTAGAAACCGAACTTAGAACAGATCTCAAAGAACAATTCTTATAAAACGATGAAAACAGCATAAAAAAGGTACAAAAACAAGGAAAATGAGACTACAAACGCTTAAAACCGGAAAGTTTTAAGACGATTTCTTGTAAAATGGTGAAAACACTTTAAAACATGCAAATTGAGACTAGAAATGCTTAAAACTGGTCTAAAAAAGGAATTCTTGAAAAACGCTGAAACCAGCATAAAACAGTGTAAAGAAACACCATAAAACAGTGAAAAACAAACAAATTGAGACTAGAAACCGAACTTAGAACAGATCTCAAAGAACAATTCTTATAAAACGATGAAAACAGCATAAAAAAGGTACAAAAAAACAAGGAAATTGAGACTACAAACGCTTAAAACCGGAAAGTTTTAAGACGATTTCTTGTAAAATGGTGAAAACACTTTAAAACATGCAAATTGAGACTAGAAATGCTTAAAACTGGTCTAAAAAAGGAATTCTTGTAAAACGCTGAAACCAGCATAAAACAGTGTAAAGAAACACCATAAAAACAGTGAAAAACAAACAAATTGAGACTAGAAACCGAACTTAGAACAGATCTCAAAGAACAATTCTTATAAAACGATGAAAACAGCATAAAAAAGGTACAAAAACAAGGAAATTGAGACTACAAACGCTTAAAACCGGAAAGTTTTAAGACGATTTCTTGTAAAATGGTGAAAACACTTTAAAACATGCAAATTGAGACTAGAAATGCTTAAAACTGGTCTAAAAAAGGAATTCTTGTAAAACGCTGAAACCAGCATAAAACAGTGTAAAGAAACACCATAAAAACAGTAAAAAAGAAACAAATTGAGACTAGAAACCGAACTTAGAACAGATCTCAAAGAACAATTCTTATAAAACGATGAAAACAGCATAAAAAAGGTACAAAAACAAGGAAAATGAGACTATAAACGCTTAAAACCGGAAAGTTTTAAGACGATTTCTTGTAAAATGGTGAAAACACTTTAAAACATGCAAATTGAGACTAGAAATGCTTAAAACTGGTCTAAAAAAGGAATTCTTGTAAAACGCTGAAACCAGCATAAAACAGTGTAAAGAAACACCATAAAAACAGTGAAAAACAAACAAATTGAGACTAGAAACCGAACTTAGAACAGATCTCAAAGAACAATTCTTATAAAACGATGAAAACAGCATAAAAAAGGTACAAAAACAAGGAAATTGAGACTACAAACGCTTAAAACCGGAAAGTTTTAAGACGATTTCTTGTAAAATGGTGAAAACACTTTAAAAACATGCAAATTGAGACTAGAAATGCTTAAAACTGGTCTAAAAAAGGAATTCTTGTAAAACGCTGAAACCAGCATAAAACAGTGTAAAGAAACACCATAAAAACAGTGAAAAACAAGCAAATTGAGACTAGAAACCGAACTTAGAACAGATCTCAAAGAACAATTCTTATAAAACGATGAAAACAGCATAAAAAAGGTACAAAAACAAGGAAAATGAGACTACAAACGCTTAAAACCGGAAAGTTTTAAGACGATTTCTTGTAAAATGGTGAAAACACTTTAAAACATGCAAATTGAGACTAGAAATGCTTAAAACTGGTCTAAAAAAGGAATTCTTGAAAAACGCTGAAACCAGCATAAAACAGTGTAAAGAAACACCATAAAAACAGTGAAAAACAAGCAAATTGAGACTAGAAACCGAACTTAGAACAGATCTCAAAGAACAATTCTTATAAAACGATGAAAACAGCATAAAAAAGGTACAAAAACAAGGAAAATGAGACTATAAACGCTTAAAACCGGAAAGTTTTAAGACGATTTCTTGTAAAATGGTGAAAACACTTTAAAAACATGCAAATTGAGACTAGAAATGCTTAAAACTGGTCTAAAAAAGGAATTCTTGTAAAACGCTGGAACCAGCATAAAACAGTGTAAAGAAACACCATAAAAACAGTAAAAAAGAAACAAATTGAGACTAGAAACCGAACTTAGAACAGATCTCAAAGAACAATTCTTATAAAACGATGAAAACAGCATAAAAAAAGGTACAAAACAAGGAAATTGAGACTACAAACGCTTAAAACCGGAAAGTTTTAAGACGATTTCTTGTAAAATGGTGAAAACACTTTAAAACATGCAAATTGAGACTAGAAATGCTTAAAACTGGTCTAAAAAAGGAATTCTTGAAAAACGCTGAAACCAGCATAAAACAGTGTAAAGAAACACCATAAAAACAGTGAAAAACAAACAAATTGAGACTAGAAACCGAACTTAGAACAGATCTCAAAGAACAATTCTTATAAAACGATGAAAACAGCATAAAAAAGGTACAAAAACAAGGAAATTGAGACTACAAACGGTTAAAACCGGAAAGTTTTAAGACGATTTCTTGTAAAATGGTGAAAACACTTTAAAACATGCAAATTGAGACTAGAAATGCTTAAAACTGGTCTAAAAAAGGAATTCTTGTAAAACGCTGAAACCAGCATAAAACAGTGTAAAGAAACACCATAAAAACAGTGAAAAACAAGCAAATTGAGACTAGAAACCGAACTTAGAACAGATCTCAAAGAACAATTCTTATAAAACGATGAAAACAGCATAAAAAAGGTACAAAAACAAGGAAAATGAGACTACAAACGCTTAAAACCGGAAAGTTTTAAGACGATTTCTTGTAAAATGGTGAAAACACTTTAAAACATGCAAATTGAGACTAGAAATGCTTAAAACTGGTCTAAAAAGGAATTCTTGAAAAACGCTGAAACCAGCATAAAACAGTGTAAAGAAACACCATAAAAACAGTGAAAAACAAAAAATTGAGACTAGAAACCGAACTTAGAACAGATCTCAAAGAACAATTCTTATAAAACGATGAAAAACAGCATAAAAAAGGTACAAAACAAGGAAATTGAGACTACAAACGCTTAAAACCGGAAAGTTTTAAGACGATTTCTTGTAAAATGGTGAAAACACTTTAAAACATGCAAATTGAGACTAGAAATGCTTAAAACTGGTCTAAAAAAGGAACAATTCTTGAAAAACGCTGAAACCAGCATAAAACAGTGTAAAAACCACCATAAAACAGTGTAAACACCATAAAAACAGTGAAAAACAAGCAAATTGAGACTAGAAACCGAACTTAGAACAGATCTCAAAGAACAATTCTTATAAAACGATGAAAACAGCATAAAAAAGGTACAAAAACAAGGAAATTGAGGCTACAAACGGTTAAAACCGGAAAGTTTTAAGACAAGGAAATTGAGACTACAAACGCTTAAAACCGGAAAGTTTTAAGACGATTTCTTGTAAAATGGTGAAACCACTTTAAAAACATGCAAATTGAGACTAGAAATGCTTAAAACTGGTCTAAAAAAGGAATTCTTGAAAACGCTGAAACCAGCATAAAACAGTGTAAAGAAACACCATAAAAACAGTGAAAAACAAACAAATTGAGACTAGAAACCGAACTTAGAACAGATCTCAAAGAACAATTCTTATAAAACGATGAAAACAGCATAAAAAAGGTACAAAAACAAGGAAATTGCGACTACAAACGCTTAAAACCGGAAAGTTTTAAGACGATTTCTTGTAAAATGGTGAAAATTGAGACTATAAATGCTTAAAACTGGTCTAAAAAAGGAATTCTTGTAAAACGCTGAAACCAGCATAAAACAGTGTAAAGAAACACCATAAAAACAGTGAAAACAAGCAAATTGAGACTAGAAACCGAACTTAGAACAGATCTCAAAGAACAATTCTTATAAAACGATGAAAACAGCATAAAAAAGGTACAAAAACAAGGAAAATGAGACTATAAACGCTTAAAACCGGAAAGTTTTAAGACGATTTCTTGTAAAATGGTGAAAACACTTTATAAACATGCAAATTGAGACTAGAAATGCTTAAAACTGGTCTAAAAAAGGAATTCTTGAAAAACGCTGAAACCAGCATAAAACAGTGTAAAGAAACACCATAAAAACAGTGAAAAACAAGCAAATTGAGACTAGAAACCGAACTTAGAACAGATCTCAAAGAACAATTCTTATAAAACGATGAAAACAGCATAAAAAAGGTACAAAAACAAGGAAATTGAGACTACAAACGCTTAAAACCGGAAAGTTTTAAGACGATTTCTTGTAAAATGGTGAAACCACTTTAAAACATGCAAATTGAGACTAGAAATGCTTAAAACTGGTCTAAAAAAGGAATTCTTGTAAAACGCTGAAACCAGCATAAAACAGTGTAAAGAAACACCATAAAAACAGTGAAAAACAAGCAAATTGAGACTAGAAACCGAACTTAGAACAGATCTCAAAGAACAATTCTTATAAAACGATGAAAACAGCATAAAAAAGGTACAAAAACAAGGAAATTGAGACTACAAACGCTTAAAACCGGAAAGTTTTAAGACGATTTCTTGTAAAATGGTGAAAACACTTTAAAACATGCAAATTGAGACTAGAAATGCTTAAAACTGGTCTAAAAAAGGAATTCTTGTAAAACGCTGAAACCAGCATAAAACAGTGTAAAGAAACACCATAAAAACAGTGAAAAACAAGCAAATTGAGACTAGAAACCGAACTTAGAACAGATCTCAAAGAACAATTCTTATAAAACGATGAAAACAGCATAAAAAAGGTACAAAAACAAGGAAAATGAGACTACAAACGGTTAAAACCGGAAAGTTTTAAGACGATTTCTTGTAAAATGGTGAAAACACTTTAAAACATGCAAATTGAGACTAGAAATGCTTAAAACTGGTCTAAAAAAGGAATTCTTGTAAAACGCTGAAACCAGCATAAAACAGTGTAAAGAAACACCATAAAAACAGTGAAAAACAAGCAAATTGAGACTAGAAACCGAACTTAGAACAGATCTCAAAGAACAATTCTTATAAAACGATGAAAACAGCATAAAAAAATTACAAAAACAAGGAAATTGAGACTACAAACGCTTAAAACCGGAAAGTTTTAAGACGATTTCTTGTAAAATGGTGAAAACACTTTAAAACATGCAAATTGAGACTAGAAATGCTTAAAACTGGTCTAAAAAAGGAATTCTTGTAAAACGCTGAAACCAGCATAAAACAGTGTAAAGAAACACCATAAAAACAGTGAAAAACAAGCAAATTGAGACTAGAAACCGAACTTAGAACAGATCTCAAAGAACAATTCTTATAAAACGATGAAAACAGCATAAAAAAGGTACAAAAACAAGGAAATTGAGACTACAAACGCTTAAAACCGGAAAGTTTTAAGACGATTTCTTGTAAAATGGTGAAAATTGAGACTAGAAATGCTTAAAACTGGTCTAAAAAAGGAATTCTTGTAAAACGCTGAAACCAGCATAAAACAGTGTAAAGAAACACCATAAAAACAGTGAAAAACAAGCAAATTGAGACTAGAAACCGAACTTAGAACAGATCTCAAAGAACAATTCTTATAAAACGATGAAAACAGCATAAAAAAGGTACAAAAACAAGGAAAATGAGACTACAAACGCTTAAAACCGGAAAGTTTTAAGACGATTTCTTGTAAAATGGTGAAACCACTTTAAAAACATGCAAATTGAGACTAGAAATGCTTAAAACTGGTCTAAAAAAGGAATTCTTGAAAAACGCTGAAACCAGCATAAAACAGTGTAAAGAAACACCATAAAAACAGTGAAAAACAAGCAAATTGAGACTAGAAACCGAACTTAGAACAGATCTCAAAGAACAATTCTTATAAAACGATGAAAACAGCATAAAAAAGGTACAAAAACAAGGAAAATGAGACTATAAACGCTTAAAACCGGAAAGTTTTAAGACGATTTCTTGTAAAATGGTGAAAACACTTTAAAACATGCAAATTGAGACTAGAAATGCTTAAAACTGGTCTAAAAAGGAATTCTTGTAAAACGCTGAAACCAGCATAAAACAGTGTAAAGAAACACCATAAAACAGTGAAAAACAAACAAATTGAGACTAGAAACCGAACTTAGAACAGATCTCAAAGAACAATTCTTATAAAACGATGAAAACAGCATAAAAAAGGTACAAAAACAAGGAAATTGAGACTACAAACGCTTAAAACCGGAAAGTTTTAAGACGATTTCTTGTAAAATGGTGAAAACACTTTAAAAAAACATGCAAATTGAGACTAGAAATGCTTAAAACTGGTCTAAAAAAGGAATTCTTGAAAAACGCTGAAACCAGCA
Source organism: Tachypleus tridentatus (assembly GCF_004210375.1). Taxonomy (NCBI): domain Eukaryota; kingdom Metazoa; phylum Arthropoda; class Merostomata; order Xiphosura; family Limulidae; genus Tachypleus; species Tachypleus tridentatus. The sequence goes on from NC_134830.1 coordinate 95,498,352, forward strand.
TAAAACAGTAAAACAGTGTAAAAAACACCATAAAAACAGTGAAAAACAAGCAAATTGAGACTAGAAACCGAACTTAGAACAGATCTCAAAGAACAATTCTTATAAAACGATGAAAACAGCATAAAAAAGGTACAAAAACAAGGAAAATGAGACTACAAACGCTTAAAACCGGAAAGTTTTAAGACGATTTCTTGTAAAATGGTGAAAACACTTTAAAAACATGCAAATTGAGACTAGAAATGCTTAAAACTGGTCTAAAAAAGGAATTCTTGAAAAACGCTGAAACCAGCATAAAACAGTGTAAAGAAACACCATAAAAACAGTGAAAAACAAGCAAATTGAGACTACACACCGAACTTAGAACAGATCTCAAAGAACAATTCTTATAAAACGATGAAAACAGCATAAAAAAAATTACAAAAACAAGGAAAATTGAGACTACAAACGCTTAAAACCGGAAAGTTTTAAGACGATTTCTTGTAAAATGGTGAAAACACTTTAAAACATGCAAATTGAGACTAGAAATGCTTAAAACTGGTCTAAAAAAGGAATTCTTGTAAAACGCTGAAACCAGCATAAAACAGTGTAAAGAAACACCATAAAACAGTGAAAAACAAGCAAGCAAATTGAGACTAGAAACCGAACTTAGAACAGATCTCAAAGAACAATTCTTATAAAACGATGAAAACAGCATAAAAAAGGTACAAAAACAAGGAAAATGAGACTATAAACGCTTAAAACCGGAAAGTTTTAAGACGATTTCTTGTAAAATGGTGAAACCACTTTAGAAACATGCAAATTGAGACTAGAAATGCTTAAAACTGGTCTAAAAAAGGAATTCTTGAAAAACGCTGAAACCAGCATAAAACAGTGTAAAGAAACACCATAAAAACAGTGAAAAACAAGCAAATTGAGACTAGAAACCGAACTTAGAACAGATCTCAAAGAACAATTCTTATAAAACGATGAAAACAGCATAAAAAAGGTACAAAAACAAGGAAAATGAGACTATAAACGCTTAAAACCGGAAAGTTTTAAGACGATTTCTTGTAAAATGGTGAAAACACTTTAAAAACATGCAAATTGAGACTAGAAATGCTTAAAACTGGTCTAAAAAAGGAATTCTTGAAAAACGCTGAAACCAGCATAAAACAGTGTAAAGAAACACCATAAAAACAGTGAAAAACAAGCAAATTGAGACTAGAAACCGAACTTAGAACAGATCTCAAAGAACAATTCTTATAAAACGATGAAAACAGCATAAAAAAGGTACAAAAACAAGGAAATTGAGACTACAAACGCTTAAAACCGGAAAGTTTTAAGACGATTTCTTGTAAAATGGTGAAACCACTTTAGAAACATGCAAATTGAGACTAGAAATGCTTAAAACTGGTCTAAAAAAGGAATTCTTGTAAAACGCTGAAACCAGCATAAAACAGTGTAAAGAAACACCATAAAAACAGTGAAAAACAAGCAAATTGAGACTACACACCGAACTTAGAACAGATCTCAAAGAACAATTCTTATAAAACGATGAAAACAGCATAAAAAAAATTACAAAAACAAGGAAATGAGACTATAAACGCTTAAAACCGGAAAGTTTTAAGACGATTTCTTGTAAAATGGTGAAAACACTTTAAAACATGCAAATTGAGACTATAAATGCTTAAAACTGGTCTAAAAAAGGAATTCTTGTAAAACGCTGAAACCACCATAAAACAGTGTAAAGAAACACCATAAAAACAGTGAAAAACAAGCAAATTGAGACTAGAAACCGAACTTAGAACAGATCTCAAAGAACAATTCTTATAAAACGATGAAAACAGCATAAAAAAGGTACAAAAACAAGGAAATTGAGGCTACAAACGGTTAAAACCGGAAAGTTTCAAGACGATTTCTTGTAAAATGGTGAAACCACTTTAAAACATGCAAATTGAGACTAGAAATGCTTAAAACTGGTCTAAAAAAGGAATTCTTGTAAAACGCTGAAACCAGCATAAAACAGTGTAAAGAAACACCATAAAAACAGTGAAAAACAAGACTACAGTGAAAAACAAAAATTGAGACTAGAAACCGAACTTAGAACAGATCTCAAAGAACAATTCTTATAAAACGATGAAAACAGCATAAAAAAGGTACAAAAACAAGGAAATTGAGACTACAAACGCTTAAAACCGGAAAGTTTTAAGACGATTTCTTGTAAAATGGTGAAAACACTTTAAAAACATGCAAATTGAGACTAGAAATGCTTAAAACTGGTCTAAAAAAGGAATTCTTGTAAAACGCTGAAACCAGCATAAAACAGTGTAAAGAAACACCATAAAAACAGTGAAAAACAAGCAAATTGAGACTACACACCGAACTTAGAACAGATCTCAAAGAACAATTCTTATAAAACGATGAAAACAGCATAAAAAAGGTACAAAAACAAGGAAATTGAGACTACAAACGCTTAAAACCGGAAAGTTTTAAGACGATTTCTTGTAAAATGGTGAAACCACTTTAAAACATGCAAATTGAGACTAGAAATGGTTAAAACTGGTCTAAAAAAGGAATTCTTGTAAAACGCTGAAACCACCATAAAACAGTGTAAAGAAACACCATAAAAACAGTGAAAAACAAGCAAATTGAGACTACAAACCGAACTTAGAACAGATCTCAAAGAACAATTCTTATAAAACGATGAAAACAGCATAAAAAAGGTACAAAAACAAGGAAAATGAGACTATAAACGCTTAAAACCGGAAAGTTTTAAGACGATTTCTTGTAAAATGGTGAAAACACTTTAAAACATGCAAATTGAGACTAGAAATGCTTAAAACTGGTCTAAAAAAGGAATTCTTGTAAAACGCTGAAACCAGCATAAAACAGTGTAAAGAAACACCATAAAAACAGTGAAAAACAAGCAAATTGAGACTAGAAACCGAACTTAGAACAGATCTCAAAGAACAATTCTTATAAAACGATGAAAACAGCATAAAAAAAGGTACAAAAACAAGGAAAATGAGGCTACAAACGATTAAAACCGGAAAGTTTCAAGACGATTTCTTGTAAAATGGTGAAAACACTTTAAAACATGCAAATTGAGACTAGAAATGCTTAAAACTGGTCTAAAAAGGAATTCTTGTAAAACGCTGAAACCAGCATAAAACAGTGTAAAGAAACACCATAAAAACAGTGAAAAACAAGCAAATTGAGACTACACACCGAACTTAGAACAGATCTCAAAGAACAATTCTTATAAAACGATGAAAACAGCATAAAAAAGGTACAAAAAAATGAGGAAAAACTTAGAGACTAAAGAACAATTCTTATAAAACGCTTAAAACCAAGGAAAGTTTTAAGACGATTTCGATTTCTTGTAAAATGGTGAAAACACTTTAAAAACATGCAAATTGAGACTAGAAATGCTTAAAACTGGTCTAAAAAAGGAATTCTTGAAAAACGCTGAAACCAGCATAAAACAGTGTAAAGAAACACCATAAAAACAGTGAAAAACAAGCAAATTGAGACTAGAAACCGAACTTAGAACAGATCTCAAAGAACAATTCTTATAAAACGATGAAAACAGCATAAAAAAAATTACAAAAACAAGGAAATTTTAAATACAAACGGTTAAAACCGGAAAGTTTTAAGACGATTTCTTGTAAAATGGTGAAACCACTTTAAAACATGCAAATTGAGACTAGAAATGCTTAAAACTGGTCTAAAAAAGGAATTCTTGAAAAACGCTGAAACCAGCATAAAACAGTGTAAAGAAACACCATAAAAACAGTGAAAAACAAGCAAATTGAGACTAGAAACCGAACTTAGAACAGATCTCGAAAAACAATTCTTATAAAACGATGAAAACAGCATAAAAAAAGGTACAAAACAAGGAAATTAATACAACAAACGCTTAAAACCAGAAAGTTTTAAGACGATTTCTTGTAAAATGGTGAAACCACTTTTAAAACATGCAAATTGAGACTAGAAATGCTTAAAACTGGTCTAAAGAAAAAATTCTTGTAAAACGCTAAAACTAGCATAAAACAGTGTAAAGAAACACCATAAAAACAGTGAAAAACAAGCAAATTGAGACTACACACCGAACTTAGAACAGATCTCAAAGAACAATTCTTATAAAACGATGAAAACAGCATAAAAAAGGTACAAAAACAAGGAAAATGAGACTACAAACGCTTAAAACCGAAAAGTTTTAAGACGATTTCTTGTAAAATGGTGAAAACACTTTAAAAACATAAAATTGAGACTGGAAACCGAACTTAGAACAGATCTCAAAGAACAATTCTTATAAAACGATGAAAACAGCATAAAAAATTACAAAAACAAGGAAATTGTGACTACAAACGCTTAAAACCGGAAAGTTTTAAGACGATTTCTTGTAAAATGGTGAAAACACTTTAAAAACATGCAAATTGAGACTAGAAACCGAACTTAGAAGAGATCTCAAAGAACAATTCTTATAAAACGATGAAAACAGCATAAAAAAGGTACAAAAACAAAGAAAATGAGACTATAAACGCTTAAAACCGGAAAGTTTTAAGACGATTTCTTGTAAAATGGTGAAAACACTTTAAAAACATGCAAATTGAGACTAGAAATGCTTAAAACTGGTCTAAAAAAGGAATTCTTGAGAAACGCTGAAACCAGCATAAAACAGTGTAAAGAAACACCATAAAAACAGTGAAAAACAAGCAAATTGAGACTAGAAACCGAACTTAGAACAGATCTCAAAGAACAATTCTTATAAAACGATGAAAACAGCATAAAAAAATTACAAAAACAAGGAAATTGCGATTACAAACGCTTAAAACCGGAAAGTTTTAAGACGATTTCTTGTAAAATGGTGAAAACACTTGTGTGATTTGTGGTAAATTTCCCTAGCAAATGGGGCAAGAAGTTGGTAAAATTTCCCTAGCAATTAGGGCATGAATAGTGGAAATTTTCCCTAGCAACGAGAGCAAGAAGTAGTGGAAATTTCCCTAGCAACAAGGGCAAGAAGTGGGGGAAATTTCCCTATCTTTGAGTGGACAGAATTGTGGGAAATTTCCCTGGCAAAGGTGTCAAGAAGTGGACACAATTGAATTAGCAATTAAGGGAAGAAGTGAGGGAAATTGTCATAGCAACGGGGGCAAAAGTGGGGGAAATATCACTAGCAACAGGGGCAAGAAGCGGGGAAAATTTCCTAGCAAAGGGGGGACAGAATAGTGGAAAATTTCCATAGCAACAGGGGTACAGAAATGTGAGAAATTTCCCTAGCAATAAATGCAAGTGGTTGGAAAAATTTCCCTAGGAATTAAAGGAAGAAAAGTGGAAAATTTTCCTAGCATCGAAGCAAGGAGTGGGGGAAATATCCGTAGACACGGGACAAAAAGAGGGGAAAATTTCCCTAACAACAGGGACAAGAAGTGGAGAAAATTTTTTTACCAACGGGGGGACAGAATTATGGAAAATTTCCCTAGAAATGGGACAAAAAAGTGGGTACAATTTCTCTAGCAACGGGGCAAGAAGTTGGTAAAATTTCTCTAGCAATTAGAGCAACAAGAGTGGAAAATTTCCATAGCAATTAAAGCAACAAGAGTGGAAAATTTCCATAGCAATGAGGGCAAGAAAAGGGTACAATTTGGGGAAGTAGTTGAGGAAACTTCCCTAGCAACGGGGGCAAGAAGAGTGGAAAATTCCCAGCAACGTGGGGAAAGAAGTAGGGAAATTTCCCAGCAATGAGGGGCTTGAAGTGGTGGAAATTTTCCCGCAACGGGGACAGAATCAGCAAAATTTCACTAGCAACGGGGGCAAGAAGTGGGTACAATTGCCCTTGCAATTGAGGGAAGTAATGGGGAAATTTACCAAGCAACGGGGGCAAGGAGCGGAGGAAATATCCCTATTAATGGGGCAAGAAGAGGGGAAAATTTCTCTAGCAACGTGGAAAAAGAAGTAGGGTAAATTTCCCTAGCAACGGCTGGACAGAAATGTGAAAAATTTCCATAGCAACGGGGAGACAGAATTGTGGGAAATTTTTTTAGCAACGGGTGCAAGGAGTGGGGAAATACCCCTAGCAACGGGGGAGAGAAGAGGGGAAAATGTCTCTAGCAACGTGGAAAAAGAAGTAAGAGAAATTTGCCTAGCAACGGTGGGACATAATTGGGGAAATTTCCGTAGCAATGGGAAGTAGAAGTGGGGGAAATTTCCATAGCAACGGGGTTCAGAATTATGGGAAATTTTCCTAGCAAATGGGGCAAGAAGTTGGTAAAATTTCCCTAGCAATTAGGGCATGAATAGTGGAAAATTTCCCTAGCAACGAGAGCAAGAAGTAGTGGAAATTTCACTAGCAACAGGGGCAAGAAGTAGGTACAATTGCCTTAGCAATTAAGGGAAGAAGTGGGGGAAATTGTCATAGCAACGGGGGCAAGGAGTGGGGGAAATATCACTAGCAACAGGGGCAAGAACAGGGAAAATTTCCTAACAAAGGAGGGTACAGAAATGTGGGAAATTTTCCTAGCCACGAAGGCAAGTAGTTGGAAAAATTTCCCTAGGAATTAAAGCAAGAAAAGTGTAAAATTTTCCTAGCAACGCGGTAAGGAGTGGGGGAATATCCGTAGACACGTGGCAAGAAGAGGGGAAAATTTCCCTAACAACGTGGGGAAAGAAGTAGGGGAAATTTCCCTAACAACGGGGGGACAGATTAGGGGGAAATTTCCCTAGCAACGGGGGCAAGAAGTTGGTAAAAACTTCCCTAGCAATTAAAGCAAGAAGAGTGGAAAATTTCCCTAGCAACAGGGGCAAGAAGAGGGTACAATTGCCCTAGCAATTTTGGGAAGTAGGTGGGAAAATTTCCCTAGCAACAAGGGCAAAAAGAGTGGAAAATTTCCCTAGCAACGGGGACAAAATTGGGTGAAATTTCTCTAGCAACGGCGGGACAGAATTGGGGGAAATTTCCATAGCAACGAGGGGACAGAATTGAGGGAAATTTCCCTAGGAACGGGGGCAAGAAGTGTGTACAATTTACCTAGCAACGGGGCAAAAAGTTGGTGAAATTTCCCTAGCAATTAAAGAAACAAGAGGGGAAAATTTCCATAGCAATTAAAGAAACAAGAGTGAAAAATTTCCATAGCAATGGGGGCAAGAAGAGGGTACAATTTGGGGAAGTAGTTGGGTAAATTTCACTAGCAACGGGGGCAAGAAGAGTGCAAAATTTCTCTAGCAACGTGGGGACAGAATTGTGCGAAATTTCACTAGCAAAGGGGGCAAGAAGTGGGTACAATTGCCCTTGCAATTGAGGGAAGTAATGGGGAAATTTACCAAGCAACGGGGGCAAGGAATGGAGGAAATATCCCTAGTAATGGGGGCAAGAAGAGGGAAAAATTTCACTAGCAACGTAAAAAGAGAAGTAGGGTAAATTTCCCTAGCAACGGCGGCACAGAATTGGGGAAATTTCCAGCAACGGGGGCAAGTAGTGGGGAAATTTCCTAGCAACGGGGGCAAGTAGTGGGAGAAATTTCCCTAGCAACGAGGAACAGAATTGTGGAAAATTTCCATAGCAACGTGGAGACAGAATTGTGGAAAATTTCTTTAGCAACGGGTGCAAGGAGTGGGGGAAATATCCCTAGGAAAGGGGGGCAAGAAGAGGGGAAAATTTCCCTAGCAACGTGAAAAAAAAGTAGGAGAAATTTCCCTAGCAACGGGGGGACAGAATTGGGGAAAATATCCTTAGCAACGGGGGGAAAGAATTGTGGGGTAATTTCCCTAGCAACGGGGGAAATAATTGTGGGGTAATTTCCCTAGCAATGGGGGAAAGGAGTAGGGGCAATATCCCAAGCAACTGGGGCAAGAAGAGGGGAAAATTTCCCTAGCAACGTGGGGAAAGAAGTAGGGAAAACTTCCCTAGCAACGGGGACAAGAAGTTGGTAATATTTCACTAACAATTGATGCAAGACGAGTGGAAAATTTACATAGCAACGTGTTAAAAGAAGTAGGAGAAATTTCCCTAGCAACAGCGGGACAGAATTGGGGGAAATATCCCTAGCAACAAGGGCAATAAGTAGGATAAATTTTCATTAACAATGTGGAAAAAAAAGTAGGGGAAATTTGCCTAGCAACGGTGGGACATAATTGGGGAAATTTCCGTAGCAATGGGAAGTAGAAGTGGGGGAAATTTCCATAGCAACGGAAGACAGAGTTGTGGGAAATTTCCCTAGCAAATGGGGCAAGAAGTTGGTAAAATTTCCCTAGCAATTAGGGCATGAATAGTGGAAAATTTCCCTAGTAACGAGAGCAAGAAGTAGTGGAAATTTCCATAGCAACGAGGGGATAGAATTGTGGGAAATTTTCGTAGCAATTAGTGGAAGAAGTTTGTAAAATTTCCCTAGCAACGTGAGGCAAGAGGTAGGGGAAATTTCCATAGTAACGGGGGGACAGAATTGTGGGAAATTTCCATAGCAACGAGGGCAAGAAGTGGGTACAATTGCACTAGCAATTGGGGCAAGGAGTGGGGGAAATATCCCTAGCAACTAGGGCAAAAACAGTGGAAAATTTCCCTAGCAACTGTGGGACAAAATTGGGGAAATGTCCCTAGCAACGGGGCAAGACGTTGCCCTAGCAATTGGGGAAAGTTGTGGGGGAAATTTCCTTAGCCACAGGGGCAAGGAGTGGGGGAAATATCCGTAGCAACGTGGGCAAGAAGAGGAAAAAATTTCATTATCAATGTGGAAAAAAAAGTAGGGGTAATTTGCATAGCAACGGTGGGACATAATTGGGGAAATTTTCGTAGGAATGGGAAGTAGAAGTGGGGGAAATTTCCATAGCAACGGGGAATAGAGTTGTGGGAAATTTCCCTAGCAAATGGGGCAAGAAGTTGGTAAAATTTCCCTAGCAATTAGGGCATGAATAGTGGAAAATTTCCCTAGCAACGAGAGCAAGAAGTAGTGGAGATTTCCCTAGCAACAAGGGCAAGAAGTGGGGGAAATTTCCCTATCTTTGAGTGGACAGAATTATGGGAAATTTCCCTAGTAAAGTGGACACAATTGAATTAGCAATTAAGGGAAGAAGTGAGGGAAATTGTCATAGCAACGGGGGCAAAAGTGGGGGAAATATCACTAGCAACAGGGGCAAGAAGCGGGGAAAATTTCCTAGCAAAGGGGGGGACAGAATAGTGGAAAATTTCCATAGCAACAGGGGTACAGAAATGTGAGAAATTTCCCTAGCAACGAACGCAAGTGGTTGGAAAAATTTCCCTAGGAATTAAAGCAAGAAAAGTGGAAAATTTTCCTAGCATCGAAGCAAGGAGTGGGGGAAATATCCGTAGACACGGGACAAAAAGAGGGAAAATTTCCCTAACAACGTGGGGAAAGAAGTAGAGGAAATTTCCCTAACAACGGGGGGACAGAATTAGGGGAAATTTCCCTAGCAATGGGGCAAGAAGTTGGTAAAAACTTCCCTAGCAATTAAAGCAAAAAGAGTGGAAAATTTCTCTAGCAACGGGGGCAAGAAGAGGGTACAATTGCCCTAGCAATTTGGGGAATTAGTTGGGGAAATTTCCCTAGCAACGGGGAAGAAGAGTGGAAAATTTCCCTAGCAACGTGGGGAAAGAAGTAGGGAAATTTCCCTAGCAACGGGGGACAAAATTGAGGGAAATTTCCCTAGCAACGACGGGACAGAATTGGGGGAAATATCCCTAGCAACGGGGTACAGAATTGTGGGAAATTTCCCTAGCAACGGGGGCAAGAAGTGGGGGAAATTTTCCTAGCAACGTGGAGAAAGAAGTAGGGGAAATATCCCTAGCAATGGGGGGACAGAATTGAAGGAAATTTCCCTAGGAACGGGGGCAAGAAGTGTGTACAATTTACCTAGCAACGGGGCAAGAAGTTGGTAAAATTTCCCTAGCAATTAAAGCAACAAGAGTGGAAAATGTCCATAGCAATGGGGGCAAGAAGAGGTACAATTTGGGGAAGTAGTTGGGGAAATTTCCCTAGCAACGAGGGCAAGAAGAGAGGAAAATTTCCCTAGCAACGTGGAAAAGAAGTAGGGGAAATATCCCTAGCAATGGGGGGACAGAATTGGGGAAATTTCCCTAGGAACGGGGAGAAAGAACTGTGGGAAATTTCCCTAGGAACGGGGGGAAAGAACTGTGGGAAATTTTCCTTGCAACGGGGGCAAGGAGTAGGGGAAATATCCCTACCAACGGGGGCAAGAAGAGGGGAAAATTTCCCTAGCAACGTGGGGAAAGAAGTAGGGGAAATTTCCCTAACAACGGAGGGACAGAATTAGGGGGAAATTTCCCTAGCAACGGGGCGAAGAAGTGGGGGAAATTTCCCTAGTAACGGGGAAAGAGGAGTGAAAATTTCCCTAGCAACGTGAAGAAAGAAGTAAAGGAAATTTCCCTAGCAACGGGGGACAGAATTGTGGGAAATTTCCCTAGCAACGAAGGGACAGAATTGGGGGAAATTTCCCTAGGAACGGGGGACAAAATTGTGGGAAATTTCCATAGCAACGGGGGGACGGAATTGTGGGAAATTTCTCTAGCAACATTGGCAAGAAGTTTGTAAAATTTCCTTAGCAATTAGGGCAAGAAGAGTGGAAAATTTCCCTAACAACAGGGACAAGAAGTGGAGAAAATTTTTTTACCAACGGGGGGACAGAATTATGGAAAATTTCCCTAGAAATGGGACAAGAAGTGGGTACAATTTCCCTAGCAACAGGGCAAGAAGTTGGTAAAATTTCTCTAGCAATTAGAGCAACAAGAGTGGAAAATTTCCATTAGCAATTAAAGCAACAAGAGTGGAAAATTTCCATAGCAATGAGGGCAAGAAGAGGGTACAATTTGGAGAAGTAGTTGAGGAAACTTCCCTAGCAACGGGGGCAAGAAGAGTGGAAAATTTCCCTAGCAACGTGGGGAAAGAAGTAGGGAAATTTCCCTAGCAATGAGGGGCCGGAAGTGGTGGAAATTTCCCTCGCAACGGGGGACAGAATCGTGCAAAATTTCACTAGCAACGGGGGCAAGAAGTGGGTACAATTGCCCTTGCAATTGGGGGAAGTAATGGGGAAATTTACCAAGCAACGGGGGCAAGAAGTGTAGGAAATATCACTAGTAGTGGGGGCAGGAAGAGGGGAAAATTTCCCTAGGAACGGGGCAAGAATTTCGCGAAATTTCCCTAGCAACGGGGGAAAGAATTGTGGGAAATTTCCATAGCAACAAGGATCACAATTGTGGGAAATTTCCATAGCAACGGGGATCAGAATTGTGGGAAATTTCCATAGCAACGGGGGCAAGAAGTTTGTAAAATTTCACTACCAACGGGGAAACAGAATTTGGGGAAATTTCCCTAGCAACGTGGCAAGAAGTGGGTACAATTGCCGTTGCAATTGGGGGAATAAAAAGGGGAAATTTACCAAGCAACGGGGGGAAAGAATTGTGGAAAATTTACATAGCAACGTGGAGAAAGTAGGGGAAATTTCCCTAGCAACGTGGAAAAAGAAGTAGGGTAAATATCCCTAGCAACGGTGGGACAGAATTAGGGGGAAATTTCCTAGGAACGGGGCCAAGAAGTGCGGGAAATTTCCCTAGCAACGGGGGACAGAATTGTGGGAAATTTCCTTAGAAACAGCGGGACAGAATTGGGGGAAATATCCCTAGCAACGGGGGAAATAAGTAGGATAAATTTCCCTAGCAACGGGGGACAGAATAGGGGGATATTTTCATAGGAACAGGGGGACAGAATTGTGGAAAATTTCCCTAGCAACGGGGGCAAGAAGTGGGGGAAATATCCCGAAATAGGGGGGACAGAATTGTGGGAAATTTTCTTGCAACGGGAGCAAGAAGTGTGTACAATTGCCCTAGCAATTGGAGGAAGTAGTGAAGGAAATTTCCCTAGCCACAGGGGTAAGGAGTGGGGCAAATATCCCTAGCAACGGGGGCAAGAATCTGGGGAAAATTTCCAGGCAACGTGGGGAAAGAAGTAGGGGAAATTTCTCTAGCAACGGGGTTATAGTATTGTGGAAAATTTCCATAGCAACGAGGGGATAGAATTGTGGGAAATTTTCGTAGCAATTATTGGAAGAAGTTTGTAAAATTTCCCTACCAACGTGAAGCAAGAGGTGGGGGAAATTTCCCTACCAACGTGGGCAAGGAGTGGGGGAAATATCCCTAGCAACGGGGCCAAAAACAGTGTAAAATTTCCCTAGCAACATGGGGAAAGTAGTAGGGGAAATTTCCCTAGAAACGGGGGGAAAGAAGTTGCTCTAGCAATTGGGGGAAGTTGTGGGGGAAATTTCTTTACCCACGGGGGCAAGAAGAGGGAAAAATTTCATTAGCAATGTGGAAAAAGAAGTAGGGGTAATTTGCATAGCAACGGTGGGACATAATTGGGGAAATTTCCGTATCAATGGGAAGTAGAAGTGGGGGAAATTTCAATAGGAACGGGGGACAGAATTGTAAGAAATTTCCCTAGCAAATGGGGCAAGAAGTTGGTAAAATTTCCCTAGCAATTAGGGCATGAATAGTGGAAAAATTCTCTAGCAACGAGAGCAAGAATTACTGGAAATTTCCCTAGCAACAGGGGCAAGAACTGGGGGAAATTTCCCTATCTTTGGGGGGACAGAATTGTGGGAAATTTCCCTAGCAATGAGGGGACAGAATTGGGGAAAATTTCCATAGCAACGGGGGCAAGAAGTGGGAAAATTTCCCTAGCAACGGGGACAGAATTGTGGGAAATTTCCCTAGCAACGTGGAGAAAGAAGTAGGGAAATTTCCCTACCAACGGGGACAGAATTGTGGGAAATTTCCCTAGGAACGTGGAGAAAGAAGTAGGGGAAATTTCCCTACCAACGGGGACAGAATTGTGGGGAATTTCCCTAGCAACGTGGAGAAAAAAATAGGGGAAATATCCCTAGCAACGGGGGGACAGAATTGAAGGAAATTTCCCTAGCAACGGGGGCAAGAAGTGCGCGAAATTTCCCTAGCAACTGGGGAAAGAATTGTGGGAAATTTCCATAGCAACGGGGGAAAGAACTGTGGGAAATTTCCCTTGCAACGGAGGCAAGAAGTAGGGGAAATATCCCTACCAATGTGGGGAAAGAAGTAGGGGAAATTTCCCTAACAACGGAGGGACAGAATTAGGGGGAAATTTCCTTAGCAACGGGGGGAAGAATTGTGGGAAATTTCTCTAGCAGCTGGGGCAAGAAATTGGTAAAATTTCCCTAGCAATTAAGGCATGAATAGTGGAAAATTTCCCTAGCAACGAGAGCAAGAAGTAGTGGAAATTTCCCTAGCAACAGGGGCAAGAAGTGGGTACAATTGCCTTAGCAATTCAGGGAAGAAGTGGGGGAAATTGTCATAGCAATGGGGGCAAAGAGTAGGAAAAATATTCCTAGCAACGTGGGGAAAGAAGTAGAGGAAATTTCCCTAGCAACGGGGGGACAAAATTATGGGAAATTTCCCTAGCATCGGGGGACAGAATTGTGGGAAATTGCCCTAGAAACGGGGGCAAGAGGAGGGTACAATTTCCCTAGCAACGGGCCAAGAAGTTGGTAAAATTTCCCTAGCAATTAAAGCAACAAGAATGGAAAATTTCCATAGCAATGGGGGCAAGAAGATGGTACAATTTGGGGAAGTAGTTGGGAAAATTTCCCTAGCAATGAGGAGACAGAATTGGGGAAAATTTCCATCGCAGCGGGGCCAAAAAGTGGGAAAAATTTCCCTAGCAACGGGGGACAGAATTGTGGGAAATTTCCCTAGCAACGTGGAGAAAGAAATAGGGGAAATTTCCCTACCAACGGGGGACAGAATTGTGGGAAATTTCCCTAGCAACGTGGAGAAAGAACTAGGGGAAATATCCCTAGCAACGGGGGCAAGAAGTGCGAAAATTTCCCTTAGCAACGGGTAAAGAATTGTGTGAAATTTCCATAGCAACGGTGGGACAGAATTGTGGGAAATTTCCTTAGCAACGGGAGGACAGAATTGAGGGAAATTTCCATAGCAACGGGGGGACAGAATTGTGGGAAATTTCCCTAGCAACGGGGCAAGAAGTTTGTAAAATTTCCCTAGCAATTAGGGCAAGAAGAGTGGAAAATTTATCTAACAACGGGGCAAGAAGTGTGGGAAATTTCCCTAGCAACGGGGAAACAGAATTGAAGGAAATTTCCCAAGCAACGGGGGCAAGAAGTGGATACAATTTACCTAGCAATGGGGCAAGAAGAGTGGAAAATTTCCCTAGCAACGAGGGGAAAGAAGTAGGGAAATTTCCCTAGCAACGGGGGACAGAATTGTGCGAAATTTCCCTAGCAACGTGGAAAAAGAAGTAAAAGAAATATCCCTAGCAACGGGGGGAAGGAATTGGAGGAAATTTCCCTAGGAACGGGGGCAAGAAGCGCGGGAAATTTTCCTAGCAACGGGGAACAGAATTGTGTGAAATTTCCATAGCAACGGAGGAACACAATTGTGGGAAATTTCCCTAGCAACGGGGGCAAGAAGTGTGTAAAATTTTCCTAGCAATTAGGGCAAGAAGAGTGGAAAATTTCCCCAACAATGGGGCAAGAAGTTTGTAAAATTTCCCTAGCAATTAAAGCAAGAAGAGTGGAAAATTTCCATAGCAATGGGGGCAAGAAGTGAGGGAAATTTCCCTACCAACGGGGTGACAGAATTGTGCGAAATTTCACTAGCAACGGGGCAAGAAGAGGGGAAATTTCCCTAGCAACGTGAGAAAAAAGTAGGGGAAATTTCCCTAGCAACGTGGGGACATAATTGGGGGAAATTTCACTAGCAACGGGGGCAAGAAGTGGGGGAAATTTCTCTAGCAACGGGAAGACAGAATTGTGGGAAATTTCCCTAGCAACGGGGGCAAGAAGTTGGTAAAATTTCCCTAGCAACGGGGCAAGAAGTTGGTAAAATTTCCCTAGCAACGTGAGGAAAGAAGTAGGGGAAATTTCCCTAACAACGGGGGGACAGAATTAGGGGGAAATTTCCCTAGCAATGGGGGAAAAAGTGGGTACAATTGCGCTAGCAATTGGGGAAAGTAGTGGGGAAAATATCCCTAGACACGGGGCAAGAAGAGTGGAAAATTTCCCTAGCAACGTGGGGAAAGAAGTAGGGGAAATTTTCCCAGAAACGGGGGTACAGAATTGGGGAAATTTTTCTAGCAACAGGGGCAAGAAATGGTGTAAATTTCCATAGCAAAGGGGGACAGAATTAGTGAATATTTCCATAGCAACGGGGGCAAGAAGTGGGGGAAATTTCCCTAAAAACGGGGGGACAGAATTGTGGGAAATTTCCTAGCAACGTGAGCAAGAAGTGGATACAATTGCCCTAGGAATTGGAGGAAGTAGTGAAGGAAATTTCCCTAGACACGTGGGCAAGGAGTGGGGGAAATATCCCTAGCAATGGGGGCAAGAAGTGGTGTAAATTTCCATAGCAAAGGGGGACAGAATTATGGAAAATTTCCATAGCAACGGGAGGACAGAATTGTGGGAAATTTTCCTAGCAACACGGGGACAGAATTGTGGGAAATTTCCCTAGTAAAGGGAGCAAGAAGTGCGTACAATTGCCCTAGCAATTTAGGGAAGTAGTTGGGGAAATTTCCCTAGCAACGGGGGTAAGGAGTGGAGGAAATATCCATAGCAACGGGGGCAAGAAGTGGGGGAAATTTCCCTAAAAACGGGGGGACAGAATTGTGGGAAATTTCCTAGCAACGTGAGCAAGAAGTGGATACAACTGCCCCAGGAATTGGAGGAAGTAGTGAAGGAAATTTCCCTAGCCACGTGGGCAAGGAGTGGGGGAAATATCCCTAGCAATGGGGGCAAGAAGAGGGGAAAATTTCCCTAGCAACGTGGGGAAAGAAGTAGGGGAATTTCCCTAGCAACGAGGGCAAAAAGTGGGGGAAATTTCCATAGCAACGGAGGACAGAATTATGGAAAATTTCCATAGCAACGGGAGGACAGTATTGTGGGAAATTTCCCTAGCAACACGGGGACAGAATTGTGGGAAATTTCCCTAGTAAAGGGAGCAAGAAGTGCACACCGTCCTAGCAATTTAGGGAAGTAGTTGGGGAAATTTCCCTAGCAACGGGGGTAAGGAGTGGAGGAAATATCCTTAGCAACGGGTTAAGGAGTGGGGGAAATATCCCTAGACACGGGGCAAGAAGAAGGGAAAATTTCCCTAGCAACGTGGGGAAAGAAGTAGGGGAAATTTCCTTAGCAACGCGAAGCAAGAAGTGAGGGAAATTTCCTTAGGAAGACGGCAATCAGTGTGCGAAATTTCCCGAGCAACGGAAGCGCGAGGAGTGGGGAAATTTTCCTAGCAATGGGGGGCAAACAGTGGGGGAACTTTCCATAGCAAAAGGGTGCTAGCAGTGGAAGAAATTTCTCTAGGAACGGTGGGGCAAGTAGTAGAAGAAATTTTTCTAGGAACGGGGCAAAGAGTGGGGAAAATTTCCCTAGCAACAGGGGCAAAAAGTGGGGGAAATTTCCCTAGCAACAGGGGGCAAGGAGTGCTGGAAATTTCCCTAGCAATGGGGAAAACCAGTGAAAAACATTTTGCGAGAAATGCGGGGCAAGCAGTGGAGGACATTTCCCTAGCAACGGTGGTGAACGAAGTGGGAAAATTTCCCTAGCAACGGGAAGAGCAACCAGTGGGTGAAATTTCTATAGCAACGAGTGCAAGCAGTAAAAAAAATTACCTAGCATCGAGGTGCAAGCAGTAAGTGTAATTTCTTTAGCAGTGGTGAAATTTCCCTAGCAACGTGGGCAAGCAGTGGAATAAATTTCCCTAGCAACAGGGCGATAAAGTGAGGGAAATTTTCCTAGCAATGGGGGCAAACAGTGGGGGAAATTTCCTTAGCAATGAAAGGACAAGCAGTTGGAAAATATTTCCTTGCAACAATAGGGCAAGCAGTGGAGAAATTTCCTTAGCATTGGGGGAAAGGAAGTAAGTAAATTTCCCTAGCAAGGGGGGCAAACAGTATCAGAAATTTCCATAGCAACCGGGGGCAAAAAGTAGGGAAAATGTCCCTAGCAATGGGGGCAAGGAGTGGGGGAAATTTCACTAGCAACGGGGGGGAAGAAGGGTTAAAAATTTCCCTAGGAACAGGGTCAAAGAGTAAGAGAAATTTCCCAAGCAATGGATGCAAGAAGTGAAAAAAATTTCCATAGAAACGGTGGCAAGGAGTGGTGGAAATTTCCTTAGCAATGGAAGCAAGCAGTGACAAAAATTTTCCCAGCAACGTGGGGCAAGGAGTGCTGGAAAATTTCCTAGCAATGGGGAAAAGCAGTGAAAAACATTTTCAATGGGGGCAAACAGTGGGGAAAATTTCCTTAGCATGGGGGGAACACAATGTGGGAATTTCCCTAGCAACGAAGAACAAGTAGTAAGTGAAATTTCTCTAGCACCGAGTGCAAGCAGTGAAGTAAATTTCCTTAGCAAAGAAAAGGAAGAGGGTGAATTTTCCCTAGCAAAAGAAGCAAGAAGTGATGAAATTTTCCCTAGCAACGGAGAAGCAAGGAGTGGGGAAATTTCCCTAGCAACAGATGGTAAACAGTGTATAATTTCCCTAGCAACGGGGGAAAGCAGTGGGGATATTTCCATATCAACGGGGGGTAAGCAGTGGTGAAATTTCCCTAGCAACGGGGGAAAGCAGTGGGGATATTTCCATATCAACGGGGGGTAAGCAGTGGTGAAATTTCCCTAGCAATGGGGGGCAAGTAGTGGAAGAAATTTCCTTAGCAACGGGGAGCAAGCAGTGGCGCAAATTTCCCTAGCAATGGGGTACAAGCAGTGGGGGAAAGTTCCCTAGCAATGGGGGCAAGCAGTGAAGGAAATGTCCCTAGCAACGGTAGGGGCAAGCAGTGGGAGAAATTTTCCCACCAACGAGGGGCATGTAGCGGGGGAAATTTCCTTAGCAACGGGGGACAAGCAGTGGTGGAAATGTCTTGTGCACCTACTGTTCAAGTCAGTTGTGCTCGCTACTATGTTCTAAGTCAAAATGATCTTCAACTGTATGAACAATGTTTATTTGATATTGTTAAGGCTAATTTATTGCCAAAGCAGTTTTTGAAACATTTCATCGTCACGATTGGTGTGACTATAATCTTTCTTAGTTATCCCCTGTTGTAGCACTGTGCTTTTTGTCTGATTTCCCTTTGTATTTATTATATTATGAATCTTAAACTTAGCCATATCTGCATAACTGTAATGCATATACAATATATTTGGATTGCCATCTAACTAGTAATGCCAATAAACATGTTCAGAAATGAATTAATTTTTTCTTGTTTCTTACAACTTCATTATTTGACATTATGAACGGCTGAAAATATTTCAGTGGGATTCATAAAATTCTGACAGGTATTGTGTGGATATATTTGCACACTGATTCAAAAACATCTGAACTGATTTTTTTTAAGATAAGAAACGTATGGTCAGAGGATACTTTAAAAAATTATAACTCAAAAAGTAGGTTGAACACTCCTGATTTTTTTTGTAGATCATATTCAGAGATGTAAGAATATATGGTAAAAATCTGAAAAGGTTGAATAACTGGTGATATGGTCAAACTGTGGCCTGAAGTAGGGCTATTTTTAGCTAAGTCATAGGAGATCTGACAGACTTTTAATTACAACAATTGCTGATTTATCAAGTGATAAATGATGTTATAGGAAATTAGAAAAAAATCAGTATTGTATCATATTAAGTCTTAGAGCTATAGCTTATTACATAAACCAATGTTTTTTACGACTTTGGGGTTTCAGGTCAATTTACTGCCTTACAATGCAAATCCTAAGAGAGATAAACTTGGTTTGAGACCATTGTTGATTTCTCTGAGATTAATTCAGTCTGTGTAGCAAATTTCAGCCTTCTACCACCATTACTCTTGCAGCTTTAAGCAGCCAAAATTGCCCCAAAAAATGAATTTGCCCCCCAAAAATTTAAATTTTACAGGGCTGTTAGTCAGAAACTATTATAGATATTGATTTAATCTTTGGCAAATTTTCATTATATGGGTAGATGAGCACTTGAATTTTTTTCAAGGCATTCTGTGGGGGTCACCTGCCAGTCCCCTGGATGATTTGACCATTGAATTCTTACTCAAGCTTCTTACTCAAACTTAAAAGTTTAGAGTTTGACAAGTTGGAAGGAAACCAACTCTTCCCCTTTTCCAATACGTGAGTGGACCTTTGATAAACATGTAGAGCAACTAAGTAGGAAATGGATTGGTAGACAATCCAAATCACATATTGTGTGATGACGAGACAAACCCACTTGTAGAGAAAATTATATATTGAAAAACGGCTGGTATGGGTAGAGAAAACAAACAATGTTTCGACTTTTTTCAGTCATCGTCATGTTCGCAAAGAAAGAAAGGGTTACTGACCAGTAGCTGACTACATGTTTGAAGGCGGTTGTGTAACTGAGTGTAGGAATGTAGAGGGCATGTTTAGATGTTTGATTATATTTAGATATAAACCAATACAAAGGAACACCTTTATTTTGTGCTTGAATTGTAGTATAGGAAGGCTTTTTTAATTTTGCATTTGCATTTTACAAAGGAACACCTTTATTTTGTGCTTGAGTTGTTGTATAGGAAGGCTTCTTTAATTTTGCATTTGTTTGTTTCATTCTTTATTTAGGGTTTGGGTGTTTTCTATGGTTATGTTGTGTTTATTTGATTTGCAGTATTTAAAAACGTGAAGGTGACTTTTTATGTTTGTTGAATCTGGTTTCCATTTTTTTACTTGTTTTTCCAATATTTTATAATGTTGGTGTTGTGTTTGTCAGAGTAGTTTTTATATAGTATAGACCTTAGTTATGTGCCTGGTTTTGGTATTAACTGGAATGTCATATTTTGTTGCTAGTTTTTTGCCAAATGTTGGTTATTTTTCTGTTGATGTTGGGAATATGTGATATGTGGCCTGATACAGTTTTGTGAACTTGTAAATTGTGGGGTATATTTACTTTTGCTAGTGTGTGTGGAAACATTATACGCATTATGTGAGTAATAAAAATGAGTGTGATAAAAAGGTTGCAGAGCAGTTGAAGAATTTAAATTTATATATGTCAAACATATTTTTGTAGAATTGAATATTATCTGTGAAACATCTTCTAATTGTACATAACTTTATATGTTAATAAAGTGAATGAATGTGTTATTAAGGCATTTAGTGTAAACTTATTGACAGTTAAGATACCAGTTTTGTTAACAGTTAAACCCTTTCATTAAATAATTGGTTTGAGAAACATGCCAATTGTATAATGTAAATATAAATGAAGGTTATTAAAATGAGACCTTAGAGTTAATTGGCTAATGTAGTTACAGCTTAAATTATGGTAAAATTAAATTATATATGTATTTTCTCATTACCAGGTTCTAATATAACATTGTTAGGAAAGCTGAAGGATTTGGTTTGAAAAAGAAAGGGAAAAGACAGTCATAAAAAACAGTAATTAAAGCTGATACTGAGGTTTTATATTGAAAGTACATAGCCAATAAGGAAAATGGGCATCGGTTATATTTTACGATGTTTCTGATCACATTATATTTCCCTTTTCTTTGTCTATTAGAACATTGATCATGATGTAATCTCACAAAGATAAAGATTTTTGTGAAAATCAACAACATTTTTGTTGCAATGATGTTATCAATTGTGAGGTACTCTGTGTTTGATTTATAACATCCAACCATTTATTCAA
The DNA here is from genome assembly GCF_004210375.1 of Tachypleus tridentatus. Classification (NCBI taxonomy): domain Eukaryota; kingdom Metazoa; phylum Arthropoda; class Merostomata; order Xiphosura; family Limulidae; genus Tachypleus; species Tachypleus tridentatus. The sequence goes on from NC_134830.1 coordinate 95,519,026, forward strand.
AATGTCTTGGGATAATACAACCTTTGTTAGTTTAAAAGGTCTAACTTGAAAGAATTTTCAGATATTGTATCAAGATCTAAACACCAAATTAGTAATTTAGAGAAGTTCTTTAGTGTTAATATTTCTACTTGACACACATATAAAGTTTCAATTCTGCATAATATACTGTTGTTTGGTGCATAGATTTGTCATCTAAAAACTAAATTGTATATATAAGGTTTTAATCAAGTATTTGTGGATGTAATTATACATGTGTATGAAATTTAAACAAAATTTATTTCTTGGTCTTACTTGTAGTAAATCAATATACCTACCAAAATTATAATCACCACACAATATTATTAACACTTGTGGTGTTAATGTGATAACTTTCTGAAATACATATGTAAATGTGAGAATTATCTGATGCGTGATTTTTAAAAAAATGTAAGTTTTTAAAAGTTAAATACTGACATTGTATTTGAATAACATTAGTGTTTAATACAGTGGTTCCCAACCAGGGGTGCAAGATAACATTTCAGTTTTTATTTTGTTTATATTAAGGGTACTGTCCTATATATTCAAAAATTGTGCCATGCTTTGAAAAACTTGTAAGAAATAAACAGGAACAAAAGAGTCATTAAATTTAAATTGGCTTATGAACATTTCAAATTCAAAGAAATTTCATTTTATGCATGGATGAAAGTTTATTTTTTTGTAGGCCATGTTTATGCATCTTTTAGTTTGTTGTAATATTTTTTCTTTTCCAAATGTTTCATTTTTGTTTATATATCATTAAAAACTAATTATAAAAATTTGTTTTGCCCACCTTCATTTTATTCTTAAATAAATAATTACTGTGAGGGGTGCAAGAACATATTAAAATTTTTTAGGGGTTTGAGGCAGAAAGAGGTTTAGAACCACTGGTTTGATGGATATTAACAGTAGGGTTTAATGTTGTTATTAAATGGTGCAAATAAAGTGTAAACACTTGTTTTTACTGAGCAGTTCTTCTTAATTTTTTTTAATTAGAAATGAAACCACACATTTCTACTTATTAAAATTCCTAATCTCCATCCTTACAAAAAGTTATGAAATAGAACTAAACAAAACTACAGATCCTATCTTATAAGAATTGTTAACCTTGCTCTTCGTGTTGACTGTAGGGAACTTGTATTGTGAAGATCACTCACACTG
>NC_134830.1:95520701-95563374 GCF_004210375.1 Tachypleus tridentatus
AGATTCCTTCCTAAGGAAATTCCCTCACTTCTTGCTTTGCGTTTGCTAAGGAAATTTCCTACTTCTTTCCCCCCACGTTGCTAAGGGAATTTTCCTTCTTCTTGCCCGTGTCTAGGGATATTTCCCCACTCCTTAACCCGTTGCTGGGATATTTCCTCCCTCCTTGCCCCCGTTGCTGAAATTTCCCAACTACTTCCCTAAATTGCTGAGACAGTTGTGCACTCTTAATCTCCCTTTACTGGGAAATTTCCCCCAATTCTGTCCCCGTGTTGCTGGGGAAATTTCCCACAATCTCAATCCTCCCGTTGCTATGGAAATTTTCCATAATTCTGTCCTCCGTTGCTATGGAATTTCCCCACTTTTTTGCCCTCGTTGCTGGGAAATTTCCCCTACTTCTTTCCCCACGTTGCTAGGGAAATTTTCCCCTCTTCTTGCCCCATTGCTAGGGATATTTCCCCACTCCTTGCCCACGTGGCTGGGGAGATTTCCTTCACTACTTCCTCCAGTTCCTGGGACAGTTGTATCCACTTCTTGCTCACGTTGCTGGGAATTTCCCTGCATTCTGTCCCCCCGTTTTGGGAGATTTCCCCCACTTCTTGCCCCCGTTGCTATGGATATTTCCTCCACTCCTTACCCCCCCCGTTGCTAGGGAAATTTCCCCAACTACTTCCCTAAATTGCTGGGACAGGTGTGCACCTCTTGCTCCCCTTTACTAGGGAATTTCCCACATTCTGTCCCCGTGTTGCTAGGAAATTTCCCCTGATTCTGTCCTCCCGTTGCTATGGAAATTTTCCATAATTCTGTCCCCCTTTGCTATGGAAATTTACACCACTTCTTGCCCCTGTTGCTAGAAAAATTTCCCCAATTCTGTACCCCCGTTTCTGGGAAAATTTCCCCTACTTCCTTCCACACGTTGCTAGGGAAATTTTCCACTCTTCTTGCCCCGTGTCTAGGGATATTTTCCCCACTACTTCCCCCAATTGCTAGCGCAATTGTACCCACTTTTTCCCCCATTGCTAGGGAAATTTCCCCCTAATTATGTCCTCCCGTTGTTAGGGAAATTTCCCCACTTCTTCCTCACGTTGCTAGGGAAATTTTACCAACTTCTTGCCCCGTTGCTAGGGAAATTTCCCACAATTCTGTCTTCCCGTTGCTAGAGAAAGTTCCCCCACTTCTTGCCCCCCGTTGCTATGGAAATTTCCCCTACTTTTTTCCCCCATTGCTAGGGAAATTTCCCCCTTATTATGTCCTCCCGTTGTTAGGGAAATTTCCCCTACTTCTTTCCTCACGTTGCTAGGGAAATTTTACCAACTTCTTGCCCCGTTGCTAGGGAAATTTCCCACAATTCTGTCTTCCCGTTGCTAGAGAAAGTTCCCCACTTCTTGCCCCCGTTGCTATGGAAATTTCCCCTACTTTTTTTCCCACGTTGCTAGGGAAATTTCCCTCTTCTTGCCCGTTGCTAGGGATATTTCCCCACTTCTTTGCCCCGTTGCTAGTGATGATATTCTGCACAATTCTGTCACCCCGTTGCTAGGGAAATTTCCCTCACTTCTTGCCCCCATTGCTATGGAAATTTTCCACTCTTTTTGCTTTAATTGCTAGGGAATTTTACCAACTTCTTGCCCCATTGTTGGGGAAATTTTCCACTCTCCTTGCCCTAATTGCTAGGAAAATTTTACAAACTTCTTGCCCCCGTTGCTAGGGAAATTTCCCACAATTGTGTTCCTCCGTTGCTATGGAATTTCACTGGTTCTGTCCCCGTTGCTGGGAAAATTTCCCCGCTTCTTGCTTTGTTCCTAGGGAAATTTCCTCACTTCCTTCCCCGTTGCTAGGGATATTTCTTACTTCTTCTTTTTCCACGTTGCTGGGGAATTTCGCACAATTCTGTCCCCCTTTGCTAGGGAAATTTCCCCTACGTCTTTCCCCTCGATGCTAGGGAAATTTTCCACTCTTCTTGCCCCATTGCTAGGGAAATTGTATCCACTTTTTGCCCCCGTTGCTTGGGAAATTTCCTTCAATTCTGTTTCCCCGTTGCTAGGGAAATTTCCCACACTTCTTACCCCCGTTGTTAGATAAATTTTCCACTCTTCTTGCCCACGTTGCTAGGGAAATTTTCCACTATTCTTGCTTTAATTGCTAGGGAAGTTTTACCAACTTCTTGCCCCGTGTCTAGGGATATTTCCCCCACTCCTTGCCCCCGTTGCTAAGGATATTTCCTCCACTCCTTACCCCCGTTGCTGGGAAATTTCCCCACTTCTTCCCTAAATTGCTAGGGACAGTTGTACGCACTTCTTGCTCCCTTTACTAGGAAATTTCCCACATTCTGTTCCCGTGTTGCTAGGGAATTTCCCACAATCTGTCCTCCCGTTGCTATGGAAATTTTCCATAATTCTTTCCCCCCGTTGCTATGGAAATTTCCCCCACTTCTTGCCCCCGTTGCTAGGAAAATTTCCCCCAATTCTCTCCCGCCGTTGCTAAGAAAATTTCCCCTACTTCTTTTTCCACGTTGCTGGGAAATTTCCCACTGCTACTTCCCCAGTGCTAGAGACAGCTGTCCCCACTTCTTGCCCCCGTTCCTAGGGAAAATTTTCCAATTCTATCCCCCCGTTGCTAAAGAAATTACCCCCACTTCTTTCCCTCGTTGCTAGGGAAATTCCCCCAATTCTGTCCCCGTTTTTGGGAAATTTCCCCACTTCTTGCCCCCCCGTTGCTGTGGATATTTCCTCCTCCTTGCCCCCCGTTGCTGGGAGATTTCCCCAACTACTTCCCCTAAGTTGCTGGAGACAGTTGTGCACTTCTTGCTCCTTTGCTGGGAAATTTCCCTGATTCTGTCCCCGTGTTGCTGGGAAGATTTCCCCTGATTCTGTCCTCCCGTTGCTAGGAGATTTTCCATAATTCTGTCCCCTTTGCTGTGGAGTTTACACCACTTCTTGCCCCATTGCTGGGGATATTTCCCCACTCCTTGCCCACGTGGCTGGGAATTTCCTTCACTAGCTTCCTCAGTTCCTGGGACAGTTGTATCCACTTCTTGCTCACGTTGCTGGGAGATTTCCCACATTCTGTCCCCCGTTTTTGGGAGATTTCCCCACTTCTTGCCCCCCCGTTGCTATGGAGATATTCCTAATTCTGTCCCCTTTGCTATGGAGATTTACACCATTTCTTGCCCTGTTGCTAGAAAAATTTCCCCACTTCTGTCCCCCGTTTCTGGGAAAATTTCCCACTTCTTTCTCCCACGTTGCTGGGGGAGATTTTCCACTCTTCTTGCCCCGTGTCTAGGGATATTTTCCCCACTACTTTCCCCAGTTGCTGGCCTGTTGTGCCACTTTTCCCCATTGCTGGGAAATTTCCCCTAATTCTTTCCCCGTTGTTGGGAATTTCCTACTTCTTTCCTCACGTTGCTGGAGATTTTCCAACTTCTTGCCCGTTGCTGGGGAATTTTACCAACTTCTTGCCCCGTTGCTAGGGAAATTTCCCCCAATTCTGTCTTCCTGTTGCTAGGGAAATTTCCCGCACTTCTTGCTCCCGTTGCTGTGTAAATTTCCCGAATTCTGTCCCCCCGTTGCTAGGGAAATTTCCCCTACTTTTTCTCACGTTGCTGGGAGATTTCCCCTCTTCTTGCCCCGTTGCTGGTTGAAATTTCCCTGATTCTGTCACCCCGTTGGTGGGAGATTTCACTTCTTGCCCCCCATTGCTGTGGAATTTTCCACTCTTCTTGCTTTGAATTGCTGGGGAGTTTTACAAACTTCTTGCCCCATTGTTGGAAATTTTCCACTCTTCTTGCCCTAATTGCTAGGAAAATTTTACCAACTTCTTGCCCCGTTGCTGGAATTTCCCTGGTGTGTTCCTCCGTTGCTATGGAATTTCACACAATTCTGTTCCCCGTTGCTGGGAAATTTCCCGCTTCTTGCCCCCCGTTCCTAGGGAGATTTCCTCCATTCCTTCCCCGTTGCTGGGGATATTTCTTTTACTTCTTTTTCCACGTTGCTTGGGAAATTTGCACACCTTCTGTCCCCGTTGCTGGGAGATTTCCCCTACTTCTTTCCCCTCGTTGCTGGGAAATTTTCCTCTTCTTGCCCCATTGCTAGGGAGGTGTATCCACTTCTTGCCCCCCGTTGCTTGGGGAGATTTCCTTCAATTCTGTTTCCCCGTTGCTTGGAGATTTCCCACACTTCTTGCCCCGTTGTTAGATAAATTTTCCACTCTTCTTGCCCTAATTGCTGGGAGATTTTACAAACTTCTTGCCCCGTTGCTGGGGGATTTCCCTGATTCTGTCCCCCGTTGCTATGGAAATTTCCCACAATTCTGTCCTCCCGTTGCTAAGAATTTTCCCACAATTCTGTCCCACCGTTGCTATGGAGATTTCCACAATTCTTTACCCGTTGCTTCAAGGAAATTTTTCCCACTTCTTGCCCCGTTGCTAGGGATATTTCCCCTATTTCTTTCTCCACGTTGCTGGGGAATTTCCCTGATTCTGTCCCCGTTGCTGGGGAAATTTTTCCCACTTTTGCCCCCCGCTGCGATGGAGATTTTCCCCAATTCTGTCTCCTCATTGCTAGGGAAATTTCCCCAACTACTTCCCCCAAATTGTACCATCTTCTTGCCCCATTGCTATGGATTTTCCATTCTTGTTGCTTTAATTGCTAGGGAAATTTTACCAACTTGGCCCGTTGCTAGGAATTGTGCCCTCCTCTTGCCCCGTTTCTGGGACAATTTCCACTGATTCTGTCCCCTGATGCTGGGAGATTTCCCACATTTTGTCCCCCCGTTGCTAGGGAATTTCCTCTACTTCTTTCCCCCACGTTGCTGGGATATTTTCCTGCTCTTTTGCCCCATTGCTATGACAGATTTCCCCACTTCTTCCCTGGATTGCTAGGCAGACGGTGTGCACTTCTTGCCCCTGTTGCTGGGAATTTCCACTACTTCTTGCTCTCGTTGCTAGGGAAATTTTCCACTATTCATGCCCCTAATTGCTGGGAAATTTTACCAACTTCTTGCCCCAGCTGCTAGAGAAATTTCCCACAATTCTTCCCCCCGTTGCTAGGGAATTTCCCCTAATTCTGTCCCTCCGTTGTTGGGAGATTTCCCACTTCTTTCCCCACATTGGTGGGGATATTTCCCTACTTCTTGCCTCCGTTGCAGGGAAATTTCCCACAGTTCTTTTCCCCGTTGCTGTGGAATTTCCCACAATTCTTTCCCCAGTTGCTGGGAAATTTCAGCGCCTTCTTGCCCCCGTTGCTGGAAATTTCCTTCAATTCTGTCCCCGTTGCTGGGATATTTCCTATTTTTTTCTCCCACGTTGCTGGGAAATTCCCACAATTCTGTCCCCGTTGGTGGGAAATTTCCCCTACTTCTTCTCCACGTTCCTAGGAATTTCCCACAATTCTGTCCCCGTTGCTAGGGAAATTTTTTCCCACTTCTTCCCCCGTTGCTATGGAAATTTTCCCCAATTCTGTCCCCTCATTGCTGGGGAAATTTCCCACAGATTCTGTCCCCAAAGATAGGGAAATTCCCCCCCAGTTCTTGCCCTAATTGCTGGGAAATTTTACCAACTTCTTGCCCCATTTGCTAGGGAAATTTCTTACAATTCTGTCCCCGTTCTATTGAAATTTCCCCACTTCTACTTCCCATTGATGGGAAATTTCCAATTATGTCCCACCGTTGCTATGCAAATTCCCCTACTTCTTTTCCACATTGCTATTGAGATTTTTCCCTCTTCTTGCCCCAGTTGGTAAAGAGAATTTCCCCACAACTTCCCCAGTTGCTGGAGCAACTTCTTTCCCCCGTTTCTGGGAATTTCCTACTACTTTCCCCATGTTGCTAGGGAGATTTTGCACTGTTTTTTTGCCCCCGTTGCTGGGATATTTCCCCACTCCTTGCTCCACGTTGGTGGGAGATTTCCCCACTCCTTCTAACCCACGTTGGTGGAGATTTCCCCACCTCTTGCCTCACGTTGGTGGGAGATTTTACAAACTTCTTCCAATGGTGCTGCGAAATTTCTGACGTTCTATCCTCGTTGCTGGAGATTTTCCACAATACTATAACCCCGTTGCTGGAAATTTCCCCTACTTCTTTCCCCACGTTGCCTGGAATTTTCCCCAGCTTCTTGCCCCCGTTGCTAGGGATGTTGCCCCATCCTTTGCCCTGTGGCTAGGAGATTTCCTTCACTACTTCCTCCATTGCTGGGCAATTGTACACACCTCTTGCTCCCGTTGCAAGAAAATTTCCCTGATTCTGTCCCCCTATTCGGGATATTTCCCCACTTCTTGCCCCGTTGCTAAGGAAATTTTCCCAATTCTGTCCCCTGTTCCTATGAAATATCCCCCTATTCTGTCCCCCGTTGCTGGGGAGATTTATCCCTCTTATTTCCCCGTTGCTAGGGATATTTCCCAATTCTGTCCCGCTGTTTCTAAGGAAATTTCCCACAATTCTGTCCCCGTTGCTAGGGAGATTTCCCGCACTTCTTGCCCCGTTCCTGGGAAATTTCCCCTAATTCTGTCCCACCGTTGCTAGGGGATATTTACCCTACTTCTTTTCCACGTTGCTGGGGAGATTTCCCTACTTTCTCCACGTTGCTATGTAAGATTTTCCACAATTCTTTCCCCGTTGCGGCGGTGATTTCCTTTTTTTACTTCCCCAATTTGCAGCGGCAGTTGTACCCACTTCTTGCCACGTTGCTGGGAGATTTCCCCAAATTCTGTTTCCCCGTTGGTGGTGGGGAATTTTTCAAACTTCTTGCCCCGTTGCTGTGGAATTTCCCACAGTTCTGATCCCCGTTGCTATGGAATTTCCCACATTGTGATCCTTGTTGCTATGGAGATTTCCCACAGATTCTTTCCCCGTTGCTGGAGATTTCCCGAGATTCTTGCCCCGTTCCTAGGGAAATTTTCCCCTCTTCCTGCCCCCCCCCATTACTAGTGATGTTTCCTACACTTCTTGCCCCCCGTTGTGGTAAAATTTCCCCATTGCTTCCCCAATTGCAAGGGACAATTGGCCCCTTCTTGCCCCCGTTGCTGGTGAAATTTTGCACGATTCTGTCCCCGTTGCAGGGGGAATTTCCACCACTTCTGGCCCCTCATTGCTGGGGAATTTCCCCTACTTCTTTCCCCACGTTGCTGGGGAATTTTCCACTCTTCTTGCCCCCCGTTGCTGGGGAGTTTCCTCAACTACTTCTCTCAAATTGTACCCTCTTCTTGCCCTCATTGCTGTGGAGATTTTCCACTCTTGTTGCTTTAATTGCTATGGAATTTTCCACTCTTGTTTGCTCTAATTGCTAGAGAAATTTTCCCAACTTCTTGCCCCGTTGCTAGGAAGTGTACCCACTTCTTGTCCCATTTCTGGGGAAATTTTCCATAATTCTGTCCCCCCGTTGGTAAAAAAATTTTCTCCACTTCTTGTCCCTGTTGTTGGGAAATTTTCCACTCTTCTTGCCCTAATTGCTGCGGAATTTTACAAACTTCTTGCCAATGTTGCTAGAGGAATTTCCCACAATTCCGTCCCCGTTGCTATGGAATTTCCCACTGTTTGTCCCCCCGTTCTAGGGAAATTTCCCCAATTCTGTCCCTTCGTTGCTGGAATTTCCCAATTCTGTCCCCGTTGCTGGGGAATTTCCTTTACTTCTTTCTTCACGTTGCTAGGGAATTTTCCTCCTCCTCTTTCCACCGTTGCTGGGAGATTTCCTTTACCTCTTTCTTCACGTTGTTAGGGAGATTTTCACTCCTCTTTCCCCGTTACTGGAAATTTCCCCACTTCTTCGCCCGTTGCTGGAGAATTTCCCCTAATTCTGTCCCTCCGTTGTTGGGAAATTTCCTACTTCTTCCCCACGTTGCTGGGAAATTTTCCCTCTTCTTGCCGTTGGTGGGGATGTTTCCCCTACTCCTTGCCACTTGTTGGGAAGAATTTCCCACAGTTCTTTCCCCGTTCCTGGGAAATTTCCCACAGTTCTTTCTCCCCGTTCTGGGAAATTTCCCCAATTCTGTCCCCCCATTGCTAGGGATATTTCCCTACTTCTTTTTCCACGTTGCTGGAGATTTTCCTCTCTTCTTGCCCTCGTTGCTAGGGAAATTTCCCCAACTACTTCCCCAAATTGTACCTCTTCTTTTGCCCCATTGCTATAAACATTTTCCACTCTTGTTGCTTTTTGGTGCTAGGGAATTTTACCAACTTCTTGCCCCGTTGCTAGGTAGGTTGTACACACTTCTTGCCCCGTTCTGGGAAATTTCCTTCAATTCTGTCCCCCCATTGCTCAGGGATATTTCCCTACTTCTTTCTCCACGTTGCTGGAAAATTTCCCCACTTCTTGCTCCCCGTTGCTGGGAAATTTCCCTGATTCTGTACCCCGTTGCTGGGATATTTCCCCAATTCTGTCCCGTCGTTGCTGGGGAATTTCCCTCAATTTTGTCCCCGTTGCTGGGAAATTTCCCTACTTCTTTCCCCACGTTGCTAGGGAGATTTTCCTCTTCTTCCCCGTTGCTAGGAATTTTCCCAACTAATTCCCCAAATTGCTAGGGACAGTTGTACCCTCTCTTGCCCCCTGTTGCTAGAGAAATTTTCCACTCTTTTTTGCTTTGGTGCTGGGGAAGTTTTACCAACTTCTTGCCCCATTGCTGGAAATTTCCCCTAATTCTGTCCCCGTTGTTGGGAGATTTCCTCTACTTCTTCCCCACGTTGTTAGGGAAATTTTCCCCTCTTTTTGTCCCGTGTCTACGGATGTTTCCCCACTCCTTGCTTCGATGCTCAGGAAAATTTTCCACTTTTCTTGCTTTAATTCCTGGGAGATTTTTCCAACCACTTGCGTTGGTTGCTGGGAAATTTCTCACATTTCTGTACCCTGTTGCTATGGAATTTTCCACTATTCTGTCCCCCCCTTTGCTAGGAGATTTTCCCCCTTCTTGCCCCTGTTGCTAGTGATATTTCCCCACTTTTGCCCCGTTGCTATGACAGTTTCCCTCCTTCTTCCCTTAATTGCTAATTCAGTGTGTCCACTTCTTGACACCTTTGCTGGGGAAATTTCCCACAATTCTGTCCACTCAAGATAGGGAAATTTCCCCACTTCTTGCCCTTGTTGCTAGGGAAATTTCCCCTACTTCTTGCTCTCGTTGCTGGGAAAATTTCCACTATTCATGCCCTAATTGCTAGGGAATTTTACCAACTTCTTGCCCCATTTGCTAGGGAATTTACCAAAATCACACAAGTGTTTTCACCATTTTACAAGAAATCGTCTTAAAAGTTTCCGGTTTTAACGTTTATAGTCTCATTTTCCTTTTTTTTGTACCTTTTTTTATGCTGTTTTCATCGTTTTATAAGAATTGTTCTTTGAGATCTCTTCTAAGTTCGGTTTCTAGTCTCAATTTGCATGTTTTACAAGTGTTTTCAGAATTCCTTTTTTTACCAGAAATCGTCTTAAAAGTGGTTTTCACCATTTTACAAGGTCTTAAAACTTTTTAAGCGTTTGTAGTCTCAATTTCCTTGTTTTGTACCTTTTTTATTTTTTATGCTATGTTTCATCTGTTTATAAGAATTGTTCTTTGAGATCTGTTCTAAGAATTCGGTTTTAAGCATTTCTAGTCTCAATTTGCATGTTTTAAAGTGTTTTCACCATTTTACAAGAAATCGTCTTAAAACTTTTCGGTTTTAAGCGTTTGTAGTCTCATTTTCCTTGTTTTTGTACCTTTTTTATGCTGTTTTCATCGTTTTATAAGAATTGTTCTTTGAGATCTGTTCTAAGTTCGGTGTGTAGTCTCAATTTGCTTGTTTTTCACTGTTTTTATGGTGTTTCTTTACACTGTTTTATGCTGGTTTCAGCGTTTTACAAGAATTTTTTCTTTAGACCAGTTTTAAGCATTTCTAGTCTCAATTTGCATGTTTTTAAAGTGGTTTCACCATTTTACAAGAAATCGTCTTAAAACTTTCTGGTTTTAAGCGTTTGTTGTATTAATTTCCTTGTTTTTGTACCTCTTTTATGCTGTTTTCATCGTTTTATAAGAATTGTTCTTTGAGATCTGTTCTAAGTTCGGTTTCTAGTCTCAATTTGCTTGTTTTTCACTGTTTTTATGGTGTTTCTTTACACTGTTTTATGCTGGTTTCAGCGTTTTTCAAGAATTCCTTTTTTAGACCAGTTTTAAGCATTTCTAGTCTCAATTTGCATGTTTTTAAAGTGTTTTCACCATTTTACAAGAAATCGTCTTAAAACTTTCCGGTTTTAAGCGTTTATAGTCTCATTTTCCTTGTTTTTGTACCTTTTTTATGCTGTTTTCATCGTTTTATAAGAATTGTTCTTTGAGATCTGTTCTAAGTTCGGTTTCTAGTCTCAATTTGCTTGTTTTTCACTGTTTTTATGGTGTTTCTTTACACTGTTTTATGCTGGTTTCAGCGTTTTACAAGAATTCCTTTTTAGACCAGTTTTAAGCATTTCTAGTCTCAATTTGCATGTTTTCAAAGTGTTTTCACCATTTTACAAGAAATCGTCTTAAAACTTTCCGGTTTTAAGCGTTTGTAGTCTCATTTTCCTTGTTTTTGTACCTTTTTTATGCTGTTTTCATCGTTTTATAAGAATTGTTCTTTGAGATCTGTTCTAAGTTCGGTTTCTAGTCTCAATTTGCTTGTTTTCACTGTTTTTATGGTGTTTCTTTACACTGTTTTATGCTGGTTTCAGCGTTTTACAAGAATTCCTTTTTTAGACCAGTTTTAAGCATTTCTAGTCTCAATTTGCATGTTTTTAAAGTGTTTTCACCATTTTACAAGAAATCGTCTTAAAACTTTCCGGTTTTAAGCGTTTATAGTCTCATTTTCCTTGTTTTTGTACCTTTTTTATGCTGTTTTCATCGTTTTATAAGAATTGTTCTTTGAGATCTGTTCTAAGTTCGGTTTCTAGTCTCAATTTGCTTGTTTTCACTGTTTTATGGTGTTTCTTTACACTGTTTTATGCTGGTTTCAGCGTTTTACAAGAATTCCTTTTTAGACCAGTTTTAAGCATTTCTAGTCTCAATTTGCATGTTTTAAAGTGTTTTCACCATTTTACAAGAAATCGTCTTAAAACTTTCCGGTTTTAAGCGTTTGTAGTCTCATTTTCCTTGTTTTGTACCTTTTTTTATGCTGTTTTCATCGTTTTATAAGAATTGTTCTTTGAGATCTGTTCTAAGTTCGGTGTGTAGTCTCAATTTGCTTGTTTTTCACTGTTTTTATGGTGTTTCTTTACACTGTTTTATGCTAGTTTCAGCGTTTTACAAGAATTTTTTCTTTAGACCAGTTTTAAGCATTTCTAGTCTCAATTTGCATGTTTTTAAAGTGGTTTCACCATTTTACAAGAAATCGTCTTAAAACTTTCCGGTTTTAAGCGTTTGTAGTATCAATTTCCTTGTTTTGTACCTTTTTTATGCTGTTTTCATCGTTTTATAAGAATTGTTCTTTGAGATCTGTTCTAAGTTCGGTTTCTAGTCTCAATTTGCTTGTTTTTCACTGTTTTTATGGTGTTTCTTTACACTGTTTTATGGTGGTTTCAGCGTTTTACAAGAATTCCTTTTTTAGACCAGTTTTAAGCATTTCTAGTCTCAATTTGCATGTTTTTAAAGTGGTTTCACCATTTTACAAGAAATCGTCTTAAAACTTTCCGGTTTTAAGCGTTTATAGTCTCATTTTCCTTGTTTTTGTACCTTTTTTATGCTGTTTTCATCGTTTTATAAGAATTGTTCTTTGAGATCTGTTCTAAGTTCGGTTTCTAGTCTCAATTTGCTTGTTTTTCACTGTTTTTATGGTGTTTCTTTACACTGTTTTATGGTGGTTTCAGCGTTTTACAAGAATTCCTTTTTTAGACCAGTTTTAACCATTTCTAGTCTCAATTTGCATGTTTTTAAAGTGGTTTCACCATTTTACAAGAAATCGTCTTGAAACTTTCCGGTTTTAACCGTTTGTAGCCTCAATTTCCTTGTTTTTGTATTTTTTTATGCTGTTTTCATCGTTTTATAAGAATTGTTCTTTGAGATCTGTTCTAAGTTCGGTGTGTAGTCTCAATTTGCTTGTTTTTCACTGTTTTTATGGTGTTTCTTTACACTGTTTTATGCTGGTTTCAGCGTTTTACAAGAATTCCTTTTTTAGACCAGTTTTAAGCATTTCTAGTCTCAATTTGCATGTTTCTAAAGTGGTTTCACCATTTTACAAGAAATCGTCTTAAAACTTTCCGGTTTTAAGCGTTTGTAGTCTCAATTTCCTTGTTTTTGTAATTTTTTTTATGCTGTTTTCATCGTTTTATAAGAATTGTTCTTTGAGATCTGTTCTAAGTTCGGTTTCTAGTCTCAATTTGCTTGTTTTTCACTGTTTTTATGGTGTTTCTTTACACTGTTTTATGCTGGTTTCAGCGTTTTACAAGAATTCCTTTTTTAGACCAGTTTTAAGCATTTCTAGTCTCAATTTGCATGTTTTTAAAGTGTTTTCACCATTTTACAAGAAATCGTCTTAAAACTTTCCGGTTTTAAGCGTTTATAGTCTCATTTTCCTTGTTTTTGTACCTTTTTTATGCTGTTTTCATCGTTTTATAAGAATTGTTCTTTGAGATCTGTTCTAAGTTCGGTTTCTAGTCTCAATTTGCTTGTTTTTCACTGTTTTTCTGTTTTTATGGTGTTTCTTTACACTGTTTTATGCTGGTTTCAGCGTTTTTCAAGAATTCCTTTTTTAGACCAGTTTTAAGCATTTCTAGTCTCAATTTGCATGTTTTTAAAGTGTTTTCACCATTTTACAAGAAATCGTCTTAAAACTTTCCGGTTTTAAGCGTTTATAGTCTCATTTTCCTTGTTTTTGGTACCTTTTTTATGCTGTTTTCATCGTTTTATAAGAATTGTTCTTTGAGATCTGTTCTAAGTTCGGTTTCTAGTCTCAATTTGCTTGTTTTCACTGTTTTTTATGGTGTTTCTTTACACTGTTTTATGCTGGTTTCAGCGTTTTACAAGAATTCCTTTTTTAGACCAGTTTTAAGCATTTCTAGTCTCAATTTGCATGTTTTTAAAGTGTTTTCACCATTTTACAAGAAATCGTCTTAAAACTTTCCGGTTTTAAGCGTTTGTAGTCTCAATTTCCTTGTTTTTGTACCTTTTTTATGCTGTTTTCATCGTTTTATAAGAATTGTTCTTTGAGATCTGTTCTAAGTTCGGTGTGTAGTCTCAATTTGCTTGTTTTTCACTGTTTTTATGGTGTTTCTTTACACTGTTTTATGCTGGTTTCAGCGTTTTTCAAGAATTCCTTTATTAGACCAATTTTAAGCATTTCTAGTCTCAATTTGCATGTTTTAAAGTGTTTTCACCATTTTACAAGAAATCGTCTTAAAACTTTCCGGTTTTAAGCGTTTATAGTCTCATTTTCCTTGTTTTTGTACCTTTTTTATGCTGTTTTCATCGTTTTATAAGAATTGTTCTTTGAGATCTGTTCTAAGTTCGGTGTGTAGTCTCAATTTGCTTGTTTTTCACTGTTTTTATGGTGTTTCTTTACACTGTTTTATGCTGGTTTCAGCGTTTTTCAAGAATTCCTTTTTTAGACCAGTTTTAAGCATTTCTAGTCTCAATTTGCATGTTTTTAAAGTGGTTTCACCATTTTACAAGAAATCGTCTTAAAACTTTCCGGTTTTAAGCGTTTGTAGTCTCAATTTCCTTGTTTTTGTACCTTTTTTATGCTGTTTTCATCGTTTTATAAAATTGTTCTTTGAGATCTGTTCTAAGTTCGGTTTCTAGTCTCAATTTGCTTGTTTTTCACTGTTTTTTATGGTGTTTCTTTACACTGTTTTATGCTGGTTTCAGCGTTTTACAAAATTCCTTTTTTAGACCAGTTTTAAGCATTTCTAGTCTCAATTTGCATGTTTTTAAAGTGGTTTTCACCATTTTACAAGAAATCGTCTTAAAACTTTCCGGTTTTAAGCGTTTGTAGTCTCAATTTCCTTGTTTTGTACCTTTTTTATGCTGTTTTCATCGTTTTATAAGAATTGTTCTTTGAGATCTGTTCTAAGTTCGGTTTCTAGTCTCAATTTGCTTGTTTTTCACTGTTTTTATGGTGTTTCTTTACACTGTTTTATGCTGGTTTCAGCGTTTTTATTAGACCAGTTTTAAGCATTTCTAGTCTCAATTTGCATGTTTTTAAAGTGTTTTCACCATTTTACAAGAAATCGTCTTAAAACTTTCCGGTTTTAAGCGTTTGTAGTCTCAATTTCCTTGTTTTTGTACCTTTTTTATGCTGTTTTCATCGTTTTATAAGAATTGTTCTTTGAGATCTGTTCTAAGTTCGGTTTCTAGTCTCAATTTGCTTGTTTTCACTGTTTTTATGGTGTTTCTTTACACTGTTTTATGCTGGTTTCAGCGTTTTACAAGAATTCCTTTTTTAGACCAGTTTTAAGCATTTCTAGTCTCAATTTGCATGTTTTTAAAGTGGTTTCACCATTTTACAAGAAATCGTCTTAAAACTTTCCGGTTTTAAGCGTTTGTAGTCTCAATTTCCTTGTTTTTGTACCTTTTTTATGCTGTTTTCATCGTTTTATAAGAATTGTTCTTTGAGATCTGTTCTAAGTTCGGTTTCTAGTCTCAATTTGCTTGTTTTTCACTGTTTTTATGGTGTTTCTTTACACTGTTTTATGGTGGTTTCAGCGTTTTACAATAATTCCTTTTTTAGACCAGTTTTAACCATTTCTAGTCTCAATTTGCATGTTTTTAAAGTGGTTTCACCATTTTACAAGAAATCGTCTTGAAACTTTCCGGTTTTAAGCGTTTGTAGTCTCAATTTCCTTGTTTTTGTATTTTTTTTATGCTGTTTTCATCGTTTTATAAGAATTGTTCTTTGAGATCTGTTCTAAGTTCGGTTTGTAGTCTCAATTTGCTTGTTTTTCACTGTTTTTATGGTGTTTCTTTACACTGTTTTATGCTGGTTTCAGCGTTTTACAAGAATTCCTTTTTAGACCAGTTTTAAGCATTTCTAGTCTCAATTTGCATGTTTTTAAAGTGGTTTCACCATTTTACAAGAAATCGTCTTAAAACTTTCCGGTTTTAAGCGTTTGTAGTCTCAATTTCCTTGTTTTTGTACCTTTTTTATGCTGTTTTCATCGTTTTATAAGAATTGTTCTTTGAGATCTGTTCTAAGTTCGGTTTCTAGTCTCAATTTGCTTGTTTTTCACTGTTTTTATGGTGTTTCTTTACACTGTTTTATGCTGGTTTCAGCGTTTTACAAGAATTCCTTTTTTAGACCAGTTTTAAGCATTTCTAGTCTCAATTTGCATGTTTTTAAAGTGGTTTCACCATTTTACAAGAAATCGTCTTGAAACTTTCCGGTTTTAAGCGTTTGTAGTCTCAATTTCCTTGTTTTTGTACCTTTTTTATGCTGTTTTCATCGTTTTATAAGAATTGTTCTTTGAGATCTGTTCTAAGTTCGGTTTCTAGTCTCAATTTGCTTGTTTTTCACTGTTTTTATGGTGTTTCTTTACACTGTTTTATGCTGGTTTCAGCGTTTTTCAAGAATTCCTTTTTAGACCAGTTTTAAGCATTTCTAGTCTCAATTTGCATGTTTTAAAGTGTTTTCACCATTTTACAAGAAATCGTCTTAAAACTTTCCGGTTTTAAGCGTTTGTAGTCTCATTTTCCTTGTTTTTGTACCTTTTTTTATGCTGTTTTCATCGTTTTATAAGAATTGTTCTTTGAGATCTGTTCTAAGTTCGGTTTCTAGTCTCAATTTGCTTGTTTTTCACTGTTTTTTATGGTGTTTCTTTACACTGTTTTATGCTGGTTTCAGCGTTTTACAAGAATTCCTTTTTTAGACCAGTTTTAAGCATTTCTAGTCTCAATTTGCATGTTTTAAAGTGTTTTCACCATTTTACAAGAAATCGTCTTAAAACTTTCCGGTTTTAAGCGTTTGTAGTCTCAATTTCCTTGTTTTTGTACCTTTTTTTATGCTGTTTTCATCGTTTTATAAGAATTGTTCTTTGAGATCTGTTCTAAGTTCGGTTTCTAGTCTCAATTTGCTTGTTTTCACTGTTTTTATGGTGTTTCTTTACACTGTTTTATGCTGGTTTCAGCGTTTTACAAAATTCCTTTTTTAGACCAGTTTTAAGCATTTCTAGTCTCAATTTGCATGTTTTTAAAGTGTTTTCACCATTTTACAAGAAATCGTCTTAAAACTTTCCGGTTTTAAGCGTTTGTAGTCTCAATTTCCTTGTTTTTGTACCTTTTTTATGCTGTTTTCATCGTTTTATAAGAATTGTTCTTTGAGATCTGTTCTAAGTTCGGTGTGTAGTCTCAATTTGCTTGTTTTTCACTGTTTTTATGGTGTTTCTTTACACTGTTTTATGCTGGTTTCAGCGTTTTACAAGAATTCCTTTTTTAGACCAGTTTTAAGCATTTCTAGTCTCAATTTGCATGTTTTTAAAGTGGTTTCACCATTTTACAAGAAATCGTCTTAAAACTTTCCGGTTTTAAGCGTTTGTAGTCTCAATTTCCTTGTTTTTGTACCTTTTTTATGCTGTTTTCATCGTTTTATAAGAATTGTTCTTTGAGATCTGTTCTAAGTTCGGTTTCTAGTCTCAATTTGCTTGTTTTCACTGTTTTTTATGGTGTTTCTTTACACTGTTTTATGCTGGTTTCAGCGTTTTACAAGAATTCCTTTTTTAGACCAGTTTTAAGCATTTCTAGTCTCAATTTGCATGTTTTTAAAGTGTTTTCACCATTTTACAAGAAATCGTCTTAAAACTTTCCGGTTTTAAGCGTTTGTAGTCTCAATTTCCTTGTTTTTGTAATTTTTTTTATGCTGTTTTCATCGTTTTATAAGAATTGTTCTTTGAGATCTGTTCTAAGTTCGGTGTGTAGTCTCAATTTGCTTGTTTTTCACTGTTTTTATGGTGTTTCTTTACACTGTTTTATGCTGGTTTCAGCGTTTTCAAGAATTCCTTTTTTAGACCAGTTTTAAGCATTTCTAGTCTCAATTTGCATGTTTTTAAAGTGGTTTCACCATTTTACAAGAAATCGTCTTAAAACTTTCCGGTTTTAAGCGTTTGTAGTCTCAATTTCCTTGTTTTTGTACCTTTTTTATGCTGTTTTCATCGTTTTATAAGAATTGTTCTTTGAGATCTGTTCTAAGTTCGGTTTCTAGTCTCAATTTGCTTGTTTTTCACTGTTTTTATGGTGTTTCTTTACACTGTTTTATGCTGGTTTCAGCGTTTTACAAGAATTCCTTTTTTAGACCAGTTTTAAGCATTTCTAGTCTCAATTTGCATGTTTTTAAAGTGTTTTCACCATTTTACAAGAAATCGTCTTAAAACTTTCCGGTTTTAAGCGTTTGTAGTCTCAATTTCCTTGTTTTTGTACCTTTTTTATGCTGTTTTCATCGTTTTATAAGAATTGTTCTTTGAGATCTGTTCTAAGTTCGGTTTCTAGTCTCAATTTGCTTGTTTTCACTGTTTTTATGGTGTTTCTTTACACTGTTTTATGCTGGTTTCAGCGTTTTACAAAATTCCTTTTTTAGACCAGTTTTAAGCATTTCTAGTCTCAATTTGCATGTTTTTAAAGTGGTTTCACCATTTTACAAGAAATCGTCTTGAAACTTTCCGGTTTTAAGCGTTTGTAGTCTCAATTTCCTTGTTTTTGTACCTTTTTTTATGCTGTTTTCATCGTTTTATAAGAATTGTTCTTTGAGATCTGTTCTAAGTTCGGTTTCTAGTCTCAATTTGCTTGTTTTCACTGTTTTTATGGTGTTTCTTTACACTGTTTTATGCTGGTTTCAGCGTTTTACAAGAATTCCTTTTTTAGACCAGTTTTAAGCATTTCTAGTCTCAATTTGCATGTTTTAAAGTGTTTTCACCATTTTACAAGAAATCGTCTTAAAACTTTCCGGTTTTAAGCGTTTGTAGTCTCAATTTCCTTGTTTTTTGTACCTTTTTTATGCTGTTTTCATCGTTTTATAAGAATTGTTCTTTGAGATCTGTTCTAAGTTCGGTTTGTAGTCTCAATTTGCTTGTTTTCACTGTTTTTATGGTGTTTCTTTACACTGTTTTATGCTGGTTTCAGCGTTTTACAAGAATTCCTTTTTTAGACCAGTTTTAAGCATTTCTAGTCTCAATTTGCATGTTTTTAAAGTGGTTTCACCATTTTACAAGAAATCGTCTTAAAACTTTCCGGTTTTAAGCGTTTGTAGTCTCAATTTCCTTGTTTTTGTACCTTTTTTTATGCTGTTTTCATCGTTTTATAAGAATTGTTCTTTGAGATCTGTTCTAAGTTCGGTTTCTAGTCTCAATTTGCTTGTTTTTCACTGTTTTTATGGTGTTTCTTTACACTGTTTTATGCTGGTTTCAGCGTTTTACAAGAATTCCTTTTTTAGACCAGTTTTAAGCATTTCTAGTCTCAATTTGCATGTTTTTAAAGTGGTTTCACCATTTTACAAGAAATCGTCTTAAAACTTTCCGGTTTTAAGCGTTTGTAGTCTCAATTTCCTTGTTTTTGTACCTTTTTTATGCTGTTTTCATCGTTTTATAAGAATTGTTCTTTGAGATCTGTTCTAAGTTCGGTTTCTAGTCTCAATTTGCTTGTTTTCACTGTTTTTATGGTGTTTCTTTACACTGTTTTATGCTGGTTTCAGCGTTTTACAAAATTCCTTTTTTAGACCAGTTTTAAGCATTTCTAGTCTCAATTTGCATGTTTTTAAAGTGGTTTCACCATTTTACAAGAAATCGTCTTAAAACTTTCCGGTTTTAAGCGTTTGTAGTCTCAATTTCCTTGTTTTTGTACCTTTTTTATGCTGTTTTCATCGTTTTATAAGAATTGTTCTTTGAGATCTGTTCTAAGTTCGGTTTCTAGTCTCAATTTGCTTGTTTTTCACTGTTTTTATGGTGTTTCTTTACACTGTTTTATGGTGGTTTCAGCGTTTTACAAGAATTCCTTTTTTAGACCAGTTTTAACCATTTCTAGTCTCAATTTGCATGTTTTTAAAGTGGTTTCACCATTTTACAAGAAATCGTCTTGAAACTTTCCGGTTTTAACCGTTTGTAGCCTCAATTTCCTTGTTTTTGTACCTTTTTTATGCTGTTTTCATCGTTTTATAAGAATTGTTCTTTGAGATCTGTTCTAAGTTCGGTTTCTAGTCTCAATTTGCTTGTTTTTCACTGTTTTTATGGTGTTTCTTTACACTGTTTTATGCTGGTTTCAGCGTTTTACAAGAATTCCTTTTTTAGACCAGTTTTAAGCATTTCTAGTCTCAATTTGCATGTTTTTAAAGTGGTTTCACCATTTTACAAGAAATCGTCTTAAAACTTTCCGGTTTTAAGCGTTTGTAGTCTCATTTTCCTTGTTTTTGTACCTTTTTTATGCTGTTTTCATCGTTTTATAAGAATTGTTCTTTGAGATCTGTTCTAAGTTCGGTTTCTAGTCTCAATTTGCTTGTTTTTCACTGTTTTTATGGTGTTTCTTTACACTGTTTTATGCTAGTTTCAGCGTTTTACAAGAATTCCTTTTTTAGACCAGTTTTAAGCATTTCTAGTCTCAATTTGCATGTTTTAAAGTGTTTTCACCATTTTACAAGAAATCGTCTTAAAACTTTCCGGTTTTAAGCGTTTGTAGTCTCAATTTCCTTGTTTTTGTACCTTTTTTTATGCTGTTTTCATCGTTTTATAAGAATTGTTCTTTGAGATCTGTTCTAAGTTCGGTTTCTAGTCTCAATTTGCTTGTTTTCACTGTTTTTATGGTGTTTCTTTACACTGTTTTATGCTGGTTTCAGCGTTTTACAAAATTCCTTTTTAGACCAGTTTTAAGCATTTCTAGTCTCAATTTGCATGTTTTTAAAGTGTTTTCACCATTTTACAAGAAATCGTCTTAAAACTTTCCGGTTTTAAGCGTTTGTAGTCTCAATTTCCTTGTTTTTGTACCTTTTTTATGCTGTTTTCATCGTTTTATAAGAATTGTTCTTTGAGATCTGTTCTAAGTTCGGTTTCTAGTCTCAATTTGCTTGTTTTCACTGTTTTTATGGTGTTTCTTTACACTGTTTTATGCTGGTTTCAGCGTTTTACAAGAATTCCTTTTTTAGACCAGTTTTAAGCATTTCTAGTCTCAATTTGCATGTTTTTAAAGTGTTTTCACCATTTTACAAGAAATCGTCTTAAAACTTTCCGGTTTTAAGCGTTTGTAGTCTCAATTTCCTTGTTTTTGTACCTTTTTTATGCTGTTTTCATCGTTTTATAAGAATTGTTCTTTGAGATCTGTTCTAAGTTCGGTTTCTAGTCTCAATTTGCTTGTTTTCACTGTTTTTATGGTGTTTCTTTACACTGTTTTATGCTGGTTTCAGCGTTTTACAAGAATTCCTTTTTTAGACCAGTTTTAAGCATTTCTAGTCTCAATTTGCATGTTTTTAAAGTGTTTTCACCATTTTACAAGAAATCGTCTTAAAACTTTCCGGTTTTAAGCGTTTGTAGTCTCATTTCCTTGTTTTTGTACCTTTTTTATGCTGTTTTCATCGTTTTATAAGAATTGTTCTTTGAGATCTGTTCTAAGTTCGGTTTCTAGTCTCAATTTGCTTGTTTTCACTGTTTTTATGGTGTTTCTTTACACTGTTTTATGCTGGTTTCAGCGTTTTACAAAATTCCTTTTTTAGACCAGTTTTAAGCATTTCTAGTCTCAATTTGCATGTTTTTAAAGTGGTTTCACCATTTTACAAGAAATCGTCTTAAAACTTTCCGGTTTTAAGCGTTTGTAGTCTCAATTTCCTTGTTTTTGTACCTTTTTTATGCTGTTTTCATCGTTTTATAAGAATTGTTCTTTGAGATCTGTTCTAAGTTCGGTTTCTAGTCTCAATTTGCTTGTTTTCACTGTTTTTATGGTGTTTCTTTACACTGTTTTATGCTGGTTTCAGCGTTTTACAAGAATTCCTTTTTTAGACCAGTTTTAAGCATTTCTAGTCTCAATTTGCATGTTTTTAAAGTGTTTTCACCATTTTACAAGAAATCGTCTTAAAACTTTCCGGTTTTAAGCGTTTGTAGTCTCAATTTCCTTGTTTTTGTACCTTTTTTTATGCTGTTTTCATCGTTTTATAAGAATTGTTCTTTGAGATCTGTTCTAAGTTCGGTTTCTAGTCTCAATTTGCTTGTTTTTCACTGTTTTTTATGGTGTTTCTTTACACTGTTTTATGCTGGTTTCAGCGTTTTACAAGAATTCCTTTTTTAGACCAGTTTTAAGCATTTCTAGTCTCAATTTGCATGTTTTTAAAGTGGTTTCACCATTTTACAAGAAATCGTCTTAAAACTTTCCGGTTTTAAGCGTTTGTAGTCTCAATTTCCTTGTTTTTGTACCTTTTTTATGCTGTTTTCATCGTTTTATAAGAATTGTTCTTTGAGATCTGTTCTAAGTTCGGTTTCTAATCTCAATTTGCTTGTTTTCACTGTTTTTATGGTGTTTCTTTACACTGTTTTATGCTGGTTTCAGCGTTTTACAAGAATTCCTTTTTTAGACCAGTTTTAAGCATTTCTAGTCTCAATTTGCATGTTTTTAAAGTGGTTTCACCATTTTACAAGAAATCGTCTTAAAACTTTCCGGTTTTAAGCGTTTGTAGTCTCAATTTCCTTGTTTTTGTAATTTTTTTTATGCTGTTTTCATCGTTTTATAAGAATTGTTCTTTGAGATCTGTTCTAAGTTCGGTTTCTAGTCTCAATTTGCTTGTTTTTCACTGTTTTTATGGTGTTTCTTTACACTGTTTTATGGTGGTTTCAGCGTTTTACAAGAATTCCTTTTTTAGACCAGTTTTAAGCATTTCTAGTCTCAATTTGCATGTTTTAAAGTGGTTTCACCATTTTACAAGAAATCGTCTTAAAACTTTCCGGTTTTAACCGTTTGTAGCCTCAATTTCCTTGTTTTTGTAATTTTTTTTATGCTGTTTTCATCGTTTTATAAGAATTGTTCTTTGAGATCTGTTCTAAGTTCGGTGTGTAGTCTCAATTTGCTTGTTTTCACTGTTTTTATGGTGTTTCTTTACACTGTTTTATGCTGGTTTCAGCGTTTTACAAGAATTCCTTTTTTAGACCAGTTTTAAGCATTTCTAGTCTCAATTTGCATGTTTTTAAAGTGGTTTCACCATTTTACAAGAAATCGTCTTAAAACTTTCCGGTTTTAAGCGTTTATAGTCTCAATTTCCTTGTTTTGTACCTTTTTTATGCTGTTTTCATCGTTTTATAAGAATTGTTCTTTGAGATCTGTTCTAAGTTCGGTTTCTAGTCTCAATTTGCTTGTTTTCACTGTTTTTATGGTGTTTCTTTACACTGTTTTATGCTGGTTTCAGCGTTTTACAAGAATTCCTTTTTTAGACCAGTTTTAAGCATTTCTAGTCTCAATTTGCATGTTTTTAAAGTGGTTTCACCATTTTACAAGAAATCGTCTTAAAACTTTCCGGTTTTAAGCGTTTGTAGTCTCAATTTCCTTGTTTTTGTACCTTTTTTTATGCTGTTTTCATCGTTTTATAAGAATTGTTCTTTGAGATCTGTTCTAAGTTCGGTTTCTAGTCTCAATTTGCTTGTTTTCACTGTTTTTATGGTGTTTCTTTACACTGTTTTATGCTGGTTTCAGCGTTTTACAAAATTCCTTTTTTAGACCAGTTTTAAGCATTTCTAGTCTCAATTTGCATGTTTTTAAAGTGTTTTCACCATTTTACAAGAAATCGTCTTAAAACTTTCCGGTTTTAAGCGTTTGTAGTCTCAATTTCCTTGTTTTTGTACCTTTTTTATGCTGTTTTCATCGTTTTATAAGAATTGTTCTTTGAGATCTGTTCTAAGTTCGGTTTCTAGTCTCAATTTGCTTGTTTTCACTGTTTTTATGGTGTTTCTTTACACTGTTTTATGCTGGTTTCAGCGTTTTACAAAATTCCTTTTTTAGACCAGTTTTAAGCATTTCTAGTCTCAATTTGCATGTTTTTAAAGTGTTTTCACCATTTTACAAGAAATCGTCTTAAAACTTTCCGGTTTTAAGCGTTTGTAGTCTCAATTTCCTTGTTTTTGTACCTTTTTTATGCTGTTTTCATCGTTTTATAAGAATTGTTCTTTGAGATCTGTTCTAAGTTCGGTTTCTAGTCTCAATTTGCTTGTTTTCACTGTTTTTATGGTGTTTCTTTACACTGTTTTATGCTGGTTTCAGCGTTTTACAAAATTCCTTTTTTAGACCAGTTTTAAGCATTTCTAGTCTCAATTTGCATGTTTTTAAAGTGTTTTCACCATTTTACAAGAAATCGTCTTAAAACTTTCCGGTTTTAAGCGTTTGTAGTCTCAATTTCCTTGTTTTTGTACCTTTTTTATGCTGTTTTCATCGTTTTATAAGAATTGTTCTTTGAGATCTGTTCTAAGTTCGGTTTCTAGTCTCAATTTGCTTGTTTTCACTGTTTTTATGGTGTTTCTTTACACTGTTTTATGCTGGTTTCAGCGTTTTTCAAAATTCCTTTTTTAGACCAGTTTTAAGCATTTCTAGTCTCAATTTGCATGTTTTAAAGTGGTTTCACCATTTTACAAGAAATCGTCTTAAAACTTTCCGGTTTTAAGCGTTTGTAGTCTCAATTTCCTTGTTTTTGTACCTTTTTTATGCTGTTTTCATCGTTTTATAAGAATTGTTCTTTGAGATCTGTTCTAAGTTCGGTTTCTAGTCTCAATTTGCTTGTTTTCACTGTTTTTATGGTGTTTCTTTACACTGTTTTATGCTGGTTTCAGCGTTTTACAAGAATTCCTTTTTTAGACCAGTTTTAAGCATTTCTAGTCTCAATTTGCATGTTTTTAAAGTGGTTTCACCATTTTACAAGAAATCGTCTTGAAACTTTCCGGTTTTAACCGTTTGTAGCCTCAATTTCCTTGTTTTTGTACCTTTTTTATGCTGTTTTCATCGTTTTATAAGAATTGTTCTTTGAGATCTGTTCTAAGTTCGGTTTCTAGTCTCAATTTGCTTGTTTTTCACTGTTTTTATGGTGTTTCTTTACACTGTTTTATGCTGGTTTCAGCGTTTTACAAGAATTCCTTTTTTAGACCAGTTTTAAGCATTTCTAGTCTCAATTTGCATGTTTTTAAAGTGGTTTCACCATTTTACAAGAAATCGTCTTAAAACTTTCCGGTTTTAAGCGTTTGTAGTCTCAATTTCCTTGTTTTTGTAATTTTTTTTATGCTGTTTTCATCGTTTTATAAGAATTGTTCTTTGAGATCTGTTCTAAGTTCGGTTTCTAGTCTCAATTTGCTTGTTTTCACTGTTTTTATGGTGTTTCTTTACACTGTTTTATGCTGGTTTCAGCGTTTTACAAGAATTCCTTTTTTAGACCAGTTTTAAGCATTTCTAGTCTCAATTTGCATGTTTTTAAAGTGGTTTCACCATTTTACAAGAAATCGTCTTAAAACTTTCCGGTTTTAAGCGTTTGTAGTCTCAATTTCCTTGTTTTTGTACCTTTTTTTATGCTGTTTTCATCGTTTTATAAGAATTGTTCTTTGAGATCTGTTCTAAGTTCGGTTTCTAGTCTCAATTTGCTTGTTTTCACTGTTTTTATGGTGTTTCTTTACACTGTTTTATGCTGGTTTCAGCGTTTTACAAAATTCCTTTTTAGACCAGTTTTAAGCATTTCTAGTCTCAATTTGCATGTTTTTAAAGTGGTTTCACCATTTTACAAGAAATCGTCTTAAAACTTTCCGGTTTTAAGCGTTTGTAGTCTCAATTTCCTTGTTTTTGTACCTTTTTTATGCTGTTTTCATCGTTTTATAAGAATTGTTCTTTGAGATCTGTTCTAAGTTCGGTTTCTAGTCTCAATTTGCTTGTTTTCACTGTTTTTATGGTGTTTCTTTACACTGTTTTATGCTGGTTTCAGCGTTTTACAAAATTCCTTTTTTAGACCAGTTTTAACCATTTCTAGTCTCAATTTGCATGTTTTTAAAGTGGTTTCACCATTTTACAAGAAATCGTCTTAAAACTTTCCGGTTTTAAGCGTTTGTAGTCTCAATTTCCTTGTTTTGTACCTTTTTTATGCTGTTTTCATCGTTTTATAAGAATTGTTCTTTGAGATCTGTTCTAAGTTCGGTTTCTAGTCTCAATTTGCTTGTTTTTCACTGTTTTTATGGTGTTTCTTTACACTGTTTTATGGTGGTTTCAGCGTTTTACAAGAATTCCTTTTTTAGACCAGTTTTAAGCATTTCTAGTCTCAATTTGCATGTTTTTAAAGTGGTTTCACCATTTTACAAGAAATCGTCTTAAAACTTTCCGGTTTTAAGCGTTTGTAGTCTCAATTTCCTTGTTTTTGTACCTTTTTTTATGCTGTTTTCATCGTTTTATAAGAATTGTTCTTTGAGATCTGTTCTAAGTTCGGTTTCTAGTCTCAATTTGCTTGTTTTCACTGTTTTTTATGGTGTTTCTTTACACTGTTTTATGCTGGTTTCAGCGTTTTACAAGAATTCCTTTTTTAGACCAGTTTTAAGCATTTCTAGTCTCAATTTGCATGTTTTTAAAGTGGTTTCACCATTTTACAAGAAATCGTCTTAAAACTTTCCGGTTTTAAGCGTTTGTAGTCTCAATTTCCTTGTTTTTGTACCTTTTTTTATGCTGTTTTCATCGTTTTATAAGAATTGTTCTTTGAGATCTGTTCTAAGTTCGGTTTCTAGTCTCAATTTGCTTGTTTTCACTGTTTTTATGGTGTTTCTTTACACTGTTTTATGCTGGTTTCAGCGTTTTACAAAATTCCTTTTTTAGACCAGTTTTAACCATTTCTAGTCTCAATTTGCATGTTTTTAAAGTGGTTTCACCATTTTACAAGAAATCGTCTTGAAACTTTCCGGTTTTAAGCGTTTGTAGCCTCAATTTCCTTGTTTTTGTAATTTTTTTTATGCTGTTTTCATCGTTTTATAAGAATTGTTCTTTGAGATCTGTTCTAAGTTCGGTTTCTAGTCTCAATTTGCTTGTTTTCACTGTTTTTATGGTGTTTCTTTACACTGTTTTATGCTGGTTTCAGCGTTTTACAAGAATTCCTTTTTTAGACCAGTTTTAAGCATTTCTAGTCTCAATTTGCATGTTTTTAAAGTGTTTTCACCATTTTACAAGAAATCGTCTTAAAACTTTCCGGTTTTAAGCGTTTGTAGTCTCAATTTCCTTGTTTTTGTACCTTTTTTATGCTGTTTTCATCGTTTTATAAGAATTGTTCTTTGAGATCTGTTCTAAGTTCGGTTTCTAGTCTCAATTTGCTTGTTTTCACTGTTTTTTATGGTGTTTCTTTACACTGTTTTATGCTGGTTTCAGCGTTTTACAAAATTCCTTTTTTAGACCAGTTTTAAGCATTTCTAGTCTCAATTTGCATGTTTTTAAAGTGGTTTCACCATTTTACAAGAAATCGTCTTAAAACTTTCCGGTTTTAAGCGTTTGTAGTCTCAATTTCCTTGTTTTTGTACCTTTTTTATGCTGTTTTCATCGTTTTATAAGAATTGTTCTTTGAGATCTGTTCTAAGTTCGGTTTCTAGTCTCAATTTGCTTGTTTTCACTGTTTTTTATGGTGTTTCTTTACACTGTTTTATGCTGGTTTCAGCGTTTTACAAGAATTCCTTTTTTAGACCAGTTTTAAGCATTTCTAGTCTCAATTTGCATGTTTTTAAAGTGGTTTCACCATTTTACAAGAAATCGTCTTAAAACTTTCCGGTTTTAAGCGTTTGTAGTCTCAATTTCCTTGTTTTTGTACCTTTTTTTATGCTGTTTTCATCGTTTTATAAGAATTGTTCTTTGAGATCTGTTCTAAGTTCGGTTTCTAGTCTCAATTTGCTTGTTTTTCACTGTTTTTATGGTGTTTCTTTACACTGTTTTATGCTGGTTTCAGCGTTTTACAAGAATTCCTTTTTTAGACCAGTTTTAAGCATTTCTAGTCTCAATTTGCATGTTTTTAAAGTGGTTTCACCATTTTACAAGAAATCGTCTTGAAACTTTCCGGTTTTAACCGTTTGTAGCCTCAATTTCCTTGTTTTTGTAATTTTTTTTATGCTGTTTTCATCGTTTTATAAGAATTGTTCTTTGAGATCTGTTCTAAGTTCGGTTTCTAGTCTCAATTTGCTTGTTTTTCACTGTTTTTATGGTGTTTCTTTACACTGTTTTATGCTGGTTTCAGCGTTTTACAAGAATTCCTTTTTTAGACCAGTTTTAAGCATTTCTAGTCTCAATTTGCATGTTTTAAAGTGGTTTCACCATTTTACAAGAAATCGTCTTAAAACTTTCCGGTTTTAAGCGTTTGTAGTCTCAATTTCCTTGTTTTTGTACCTTTTTTATGCTGTTTTCATCGTTTTATAAAATTGTTCTTTGAGATCTGTTCTAAGTTCGGTTTCTAGTCTCAATTTGCTTGTTTTCACTGTTTTTATGGTGTTTCTTTACACTGTTTTATGCTGGTTTCAGCGTTTTACAAGAATTCCTTTTTTAGACCAGTTTTAAGCATTTCTAGTCTCAATTTGCATGTTTTTAAAGTGGTTTCACCATTTTACAAGAAATCGTCTTAAAACTTTCCGGTTTTAAGCGTTTGTAGTCTCAATTTCCTTGTTTTTGTACCTTTTTTTATGCTGTTTTCATCGTTTTATAAGAATTGTTCTTTGAGATCTGTTCTAAGTTCGGTTTCTAGTCTCAATTTGCTTGTTTTTCACTGTTTTTATGGTGTTTCTTTACACTGTTTTATGCTGGTTTCAGCGTTTTACAAGAATTCCTTTTTTAGACCAGTTTTAAGCATTTCTAGTCTCAATTTGCATGTTTTTAAAGTGGTTTCACCATTTTACAAGAAATCGTCTTAAAACTTTCCGGTTTTAAGCGTTTGTAGTCTCAATTTCCTTGTTTTTGTACCTTTTTTATGCTGTTTTCATCGTTTTATAAGAATTGTTCTTTGAGATCTGTTCTAAGTTCGGTTTCTAGTCTCAATTTGCTTGTTTTTCACTGTTTTTATGGTGTTTCTTTACACTGTTTTATGCTGGTTTCAGCGTTTTACAAAATTCCTTTTTTAGACCAGTTTTAAGCATTTCTAGTCTCAATTTGCATGTTTTTAAAGTGGTTTCACCATTTTACAAGAAATCGTCTTAAAACTTTCCGGTTTTAAGCGTTTGTAGTCTCAATTTCCTTGTTTTTGTACCTTTTTTATGCTGTTTTCATCGTTTTATAAGAATTGTTCTTTGAGATCTGTTCTAAGTTCGGTTTCTAGTCTCAATTTGCTTGTTTTTCACTGTTTTTATGGTGTTTCTTTACACTGTTTTATGCTGGTTTCAGCGTTTTACAAGAATTCCTTTTTTAGACCAGTTTTAAGCATTTCTAGTCTCAATTTGCATGTTTTTAAAGTGGTTTCACCATTTTACAAGAAATCGTCTTAAAACTTTCCGGTTTTAAGCGTTTGTAGTCTCAATTTCCTTGTTTTTGTACCTTTTTTTATGCTGTTTTCATCGTTTTATAAGAATTGTTCTTTGAGATCTGTTCTAAGTTCGGTTTCTAGTCTCAATTTGCTTGTTTTCACTGTTTTTATGGTGTTTCTTTACACTGTTTTATGCTGGTTTCAGCGTTTTACAAAATTCCTTTTTTAGACCAGTTTTAAGCATTTCTAGTCTCAATTTGCATGTTTTAAAGTGGTTTCACCATTTTACAAGAAATCGTCTTAAAACTTTCCGGTTTTAAGCGTTTGTAGTCTCAATTTCCTTGTTTTGTACCTTTTTTTATGCTGTTTTCATCGTTTTATAAAATTGTTCTTTGAGATCTGTTCTAAGTTCGGTTTCTAGTCTCAATTTGCTTGTTTTCACTGTTTTTATGGTGTTTCTTTACACTGTTTTATGCTGGTTTCAGCGTTTTACAAGAATTCCTTTTTTAGACCAGTTTTAAGCATTTCTAGTCTCAATTTGCATGTTTTAAAGTGTTTTCACCATTTTACAAGAAATCGTCTTAAAACTTTCCGGTTTTAAGCGTTTGTAGTCTCAATTTCCTTGTTTTGTACCTTTTTTTATGCTGTTTTCATCGTTTTATAAGAATTGTTCTTTGAGATCTGTTCTAAGTTCGGTTTCTAGTCTCAATTTGCTTGTTTTTCACTGTTTTTTATGGTGTTTCTTTACACTGTTTTATGCTGGTTTCAGCGTTTTACAAGAATTCCTTTTTTAGACCAGTTTTAAGCATTTCTAGTCTCAATTTGCATGTTTTAAAGTGGTTTCACCATTTTACAAGAAATCGTCTTAAAACTTTCCGGTTTTAAGCGTTTGTAGTCTCAATTTCCTTGTTTTTGTACCTTTTTTTATGCTGTTTTCATCGTTTTATAAGAATTGTTCTTTGAGATCTGTTCTAAGTTCGGTTTCTAGTCTCAATTTGCTTGTTTTCACTGTTTTTATGGTGTTTCTTTACACTGTTTTATGCTGGTTTCAGCGTTTTACAAAAATTCCTTTTTTAGACCAGTTTTAAGCATTTCTAGTCTCAATTTGCATGTTTTAAAGTGGTTTCACCATTTTACAAGAAATCGTCTTGAAACTTTCCGGTTTTAACCGTTTGTATTTTCAATTTCCTTGTTTTTGTACCTTTTTTATGCTGTTTTCATCGTTTTATAAGAATTGTTCTTTGAGATCTGTTCTAAGTTCGGTTTCTAGTCTCAATTTGCTTGTTTTCACTGTTTTTATGGTGTTTCTTTACACTGTTTTATGGTGGTTTCAGCGTTTTACAAAATTCCTTTTTTAGATCAGTTTTAACCATTTCTAGTCTCAATTTGCATGTTTTTAAAGTGGTTTCACCATTTTACAAGAAATCGTCTTGAAACTTTCCGGTTTTAACCGTTTGTAGCCTCAATTTCCTTGTTTTTGTAATTTTTTTTATGCTGTTTTCATCGTTTTATAAGAATTGTTCTTTGAGATCTGTTCTAAGTTCGGTTTCTAGTCTCAATTTGCTTGTTTTCACTGTTTTTTATGGTGTTTCTTTACACTGTTTTATGCTGGTTTCAGCGTTTTACAAAATTCCTTTTTTAGACCAGTTTTAAGCATTTCTAGTCTCAATTTGCATGTTTTAAAGTGGTTTCACCATTTTACAAGAAATCGTCTTAAAACTTTCCGGTTTTAAGCGTTTGTAGCCTCAATTTCCTTGTTTTTGTACCTTTTTTATGCTGTTTTCATCGTTTTATAAGAATTGTTCTTTGAGATCTGTTCTAAGTTCGGTTTCTAGTCTCAATTTGCTTGTTTTCACTGTTTTTATGGTGTTTCTTTACACTGTTTTATGCTGGTTTCAGCGTTTTACAAGAATTCCTTTTTTAGACCAGTTTTAAGCATTTCTAGTCTCAATTTGCATGTTTTAAAGTGGTTTCACCATTTTACAAGAAATCGTCTTAAAACTTTCCGGTTTTAAGCGTTTGTAGTCTCAATTTCCTTGTTTTTGTACCTTTTTTTATGCTGTTTTCATCGTTTTATAAGAATTGTTCTTTGAGATCTGTTCTAAGTTCGGTTTCTAGTCTCAATTTGCTTGTTTTTCACTGTTTTTATGGTGTTTCTTTACACTGTTTTATGCTGGTTTCAGCGTTTTACAAGAATTCCTTTTTTAGACCAGTTTTAAGCATTTCTAGTCTCAATTTGCATGTTTTTAAAGTGGTTTCACCATTTTACAAGAAATCGTCTTAAAACTTTCCGGTTTTAAGCGTTTGTAGTCTCAATTTCCTTGTTTTGTACCTTTTTTTATGCTGTTTTCATCGTTTTATAAGAATTGTTCTTTGAGATCTGTTCTAAGTTCGGTTTCTAGTCTCAATTTGCTTGTTTTCACTGTTTTTATGGTGTTTCTTTACACTGTTTTATGCTGGTTTCAGCGTTTTACAAGAATTCCTTTTTTAGACCAGTTTTAAGCATTTCTAGTCTCAATTTGCATGTTTTTAAAGTGGTTTCACCATTTTACAAGAAATCGTCTTAAAACTTTCCGGTTTTAAGCGTTTGTAGTCTCAATTTCCTTGTTTTTGTACCTTTTTTTATGCTGTTTTCATCGTTTTATAAGAATTGTTCTTTGAGATCTGTTCTAAGTTCGGTTTCTAGTCTCAATTTGCTTGTTTTTCACTGTTTTTATGGTGTTTCTTTACACTGTTTTATGCTGGTTTCAGCGTTTTACAAAATTCCTTTTTTAGACCAGTTTTAAGCATTTCTAGTCTCAATTTGCATGTTTTAAAGTGGTTTCACCATTTTACAAGAAATCGTCTTAAAACTTTCCGGTTTTAAGCGTTTGTAGTCTCAATTTCCTTGTTTTTGTACCTTTTTTATGCTGTTTTCATCGTTTTATAAGAATTGTTCTTTGAGATCTGTTCTAAGTTCGGTTTCTAGTCTCAATTTGCTTGTTTTCACTGTTTTTATGGTGTTTCTTTACACTGTTTTATGCTGGTTTCAGCGTTTTACAAGAATTCCTTTTTTAGACCAGTTTTAAGCATTTCTAGTCTCAATTTGCATGTTTTAAAGTGGTTTCACCATTTTACAAGAAATCGTCTTAAAACTTTCCGGTTTTAAGCGTTTGTAGTCTCAATTTCCTTGTTTTTGTACCTTTTTTATGCTGTTTTCATCGTTTTATAAGAATTGTTCTTTGAGATCTGTTCTAAGTTCGGTTTCTAGTCTCAATTTGCTTGTTTTCACTGTTTTTATGGTGTTTCTTTACACTGTTTTATGCTGGTTTCAGCGTTTTACAAAATTCCTTTTTTAGACCAGTTTTAAGCATTTCTAGTCTCAATTTGCATGTTTTAAAGTGGTTTTCACCATTTTACAAGAAATCGTCTTAAAACTTTCCGGTTTTAAGCGTTTGTAGTCTCAATTTCCTTGTTTTTGTACCTTTTTTTATGCTGTTTTCATCGTTTTATAAGAATTGTTCTTTGAGATCTGTTCTAAGTTCGGTTTCTAGTCTCAATTTGCTTGTTTTTCACTGTTTTTATGGTGTTTCTTTACACTGTTTTATGCTGGTTTCAGCGTTTTACAAGAATTCCTTTTTTAGACCAGTTTTAAGCATTTCTAGTCTCAATTTGCATGTTTTTAAAGTGGTTTCACCATTTTACAAGAAATCGTCTTGAAACTTTCCGGTTTTAAGCGTTTGTAGTCTCAATTTCCTTGTTTTTGTACCTTTTTTTATGCTGTTTTCATCGTTTTATAAGAATTGTTCTTTGAGATCTGTTCTAAGTTCGGTTTCTAGTCTCAATTTGCTTGTTTTCACTGTTTTTTATGGTGTTTCTTTACACTGTTTTATGCTGGTTTCAGCGTTTTTAAGAATTCCTTTTTTAGACCAGTTTTAAGCATTTCTAGTCTCAATTTGCATGTTTTTAAAGTGTTTTCACCATTTTACAAGAAATCGTCTTAAAACTTTCCGGTTTTAAGCGTTTGTAGTCTCAATTTCCTTGTTTTTGTACCTTTTTTATGCTGTTTTCATCGTTTTATAAGAATTGTTCTTTGAGATCTGTTCTAAGTTCGGTTTCTAGTCTCAATTTGCTTGTTTTCACTGTTTTTATGGTGTTTCTTTACACTGTTTTATGCTGGTTTCAGCGTTTTACAAGAATTCCTTTTTTAGACCAGTTTTAAGCATTTCTAGTCTCAATTTGCATGTTTTTAAAGTGGTTTCACCATTTTACAAGAAATCGTCTTGAAACTTTCCGGTTTTAACCGTTTGTAGCCTCAATTTCCTTGTTTTTGTACCTTTTTTATGCTGTTTTCATCGTTTTATAAGAATTGTTCTTTGAGATCTGTTCTAAGTTCGGTTTCTAGTCTCAATTTGCTTGTTTTTCACTGTTTTTATGGTGTTTCTTTACACTGTTTTATGCTGGTTTCAGCGTTTTACAAGAATTCCTTTTTTAGACCAGTTTTAAGCATTTCTAGTCTCAATTTGCATGTTTTTAAAGTGGTTTCACCATTTTACAAGAAATCGTCTTAAAACTTTCCGGTTTTAAGCGTTTGTAGTCTCAATTTCCTTGTTTTTTGTACCTTTTTTTATGCTGTTTTCATCGTTTTATAAGAATTGTTCTTTGAGATCTGTTCTAAGTTCGGTTTCTAGTCTCAATTTGCTTGTTTTCACTGTTTTTATGGTGTTTCTTTACACTGTTTTATGCTGGTTTCAGCGTTTTACAAGAATTCCTTTTTTAGACCAGTTTTAAGCATTTCTAGTCTCAATTTGCATGTTTTTAAAGTGGTTTCACCATTTTACAAGAAATCGTCTTAAAACTTTCCGGTTTTAAGCGTTTGTAGTCTCAATTTCCTTGTTTTTGTACCTTTTTTATGCTGTTTTCATCGTTTTATAAGAATTGTTCTTTGAGATCTGTTCTAAGTTCGGTTTCTAGTCTCAATTTGCTTGTTTTCACTGTTTTTATGGTGTTTCTTTACACTGTTTTATGCTGGTTTCAGCGTTTTACAAGAATTCCTTTTTTAGACCAGTTTTAACCATTTCTAGTCTCAATTTGCATGTTTTAAAGTGGTTTCACCATTTTACAAGAAATCGTCTTGAAACTTTTCGGTTTTAACCGTTTGTAGCCTCAATTTCCTTGTTTTTGTAACTTTTTTATGCTGTTTTCATCGTTTTATAAGAATTGTTCTTTGAGATCTGTTCTAAGTTCGGTTTCTAGTCTCAATTTGCTTGTTTTTCACTGTTTTTATGGTGTTTCTTTACACTGTTTTATGCTGGTTTCAGCGTTTTACAAGAATTCCTTTTTTAGACCAGTTTTAAGCATTTCTAGTCTCAATTTGCATGTTTTAAAGTGGTTTCACCATTTTACAAGAAATCGTCTTGAAACTTTCCGGTTTTAAGCGTTTGTAGCCTCAATTTCCTTGTTTTGTAATTTTTTTATGCTGTTTTCATCGTTTTATAAGAATTGTTCTTTGAGATCTGTTCTAAGTTCGGTTTCTAGTCTCAATTTGCTTGTTTTTCACTGTTTTTATGGTGTTTCTTTACACTGTTTTATGCTGGTTTCAGCGTTTTACAAGAATTCCTTTTTTAGACCAGTTTTAAGCATTTCTAGTCTCAATTTGCATGTTTTTAAAGTGGTTTCACCATTTTACAAGAAATCGTCTTAAAACTTTCCGGTTTTAAGCGTTTGTAGTCTCAATTTCCTTGTTTTGTACCTTTTTTATGCTGTTTTCATCGTTTTATAAGAATTGTTCTTTGAGATCTGTTCTAAGTTCGGTTTCTAGTCTCAATTTGCTTGTTTTTCACTGTTTTTATGGTGTTTCTTTACACTGTTTTATGCTGGTTTCAGCGTTTTACAAGAATTCCTTTTTTAGACCAGTTTTAACCATTTCTAGTCTCAATTTGCATGTTTCTAAAGTGGTTTCACCATTTTACAAGAAATCGTCTTAAAACTTTCCGGTTTTAACCGTTTGTAGCCTCAATTTCCTTGTTTTTGTACCTTTTTTATGCTGTTTTCATCGTTTTATAAGAATTGTTCTTTGAGATCTGTT
This sequence comes from Tachypleus tridentatus, assembly GCF_004210375.1. Classification (NCBI taxonomy): domain Eukaryota; kingdom Metazoa; phylum Arthropoda; class Merostomata; order Xiphosura; family Limulidae; genus Tachypleus; species Tachypleus tridentatus. The sequence continues at coordinate 95,555,062 of NC_134830.1, forward strand.
CTAAGTTCGGTTTCTAGTCTCAATTTGCTTGTTTTTCACTGTTTTTATGGTGTTTCTTTACACTGTTTTATGCTGGTTTCAGCGTTTTACAAGAATTCCTTTTTTAGACCAGTTTTAAGCATTTCTAGTCTCAATTTGCATGTTTTAAAGTGTTTTCACCATTTTACAAGAAATCGTCTTAAAACTTTCCGGTTTTAAGCGTTTGTAGTCTCAATTTCCTTGTTTTTGTACCTTTTTTTATGCTGTTTTCATCGTTTTATAAGAATTGTTCTTTGAGATCTGTTCTAAGTTCGGTTTCTAGTCTCAATTTGCTTGTTTTTCACTGTTTTTATGGTGTTTCTTTACACTGTTTTATGCTGGTTTCAGCGTTTTACAAGAATTCCTTTTTTAGACCAGTTTTAAGCATTTCTAGTCTCAATTTGCATGTTTTTAAAGTGGTTTCACCATTTTACAAGAAATCGTCTTAAAACTTTCCGGTTTTAAGCGTTTGTAGTCTCAATTTCCTTGTTTTTGTACCTTTTTTATGCTGTTTTCATCGTTTTATAAGAATTGTTCTTTGAGATCTGTTCTAAGTTCGGTTTCTAGTCTCAATTTGCTTGTTTTCACTGTTTTTATGGTGTTTCTTTACACTGTTTTATGCTGGTTTCAGCGTTTTACAAGAATTCCTTTTTTAGACCAGTTTTAAGCATTTCTAGTCTCAATTTGCATGTTTTTAAAGTGGTTTCACCATTTTACAAGAAATCGTCTTAAAACTTTCCGGTTTTAAGCGTTTGTAGTCTCAATTTCCTTGTTTTTGTACCTTTTTTATGCTGTTTTCATCGTTTTATAAGAATTGTTCTTTGAGATCTGTTCTAAGTTCGGTTTCTAGTCTCAATTTGCTTGTTTTTCACTGTTTTTTATGGTGTTTCTTTACACTGTTTTATGCTGGTTTCAGCGTTTTACAAAATTCCTTTTTTAGACCAGTTTTAAGCATTTCTAGTCTCAATTTGCATGTTTTTAAAGTGGTTTCACCATTTTACAAGAAATCGTCTTAAAACTTTCCGGTTTTAAGCGTTTGTAGTCTCAATTTCCTTGTTTTTGTACCTTTTTTTATGCTGTTTTCATCGTTTTATAAGAATTGTTCTTTGAGATCTGTTCTAAGTTCGGTTTCTAGTCTCAATTTGCTTGTTTTTCACTGTTTTTTATGGTGTTTCTTTACACTGTTTTATGCTGGTTTCAGCGTTTTACAAGAATTCCTTTTTTAGACCAGTTTTAAGCATTTCTAGTCTCAATTTGCATGTTTTTAAAGTGGTTTCACCATTTTACAAGAAATCGTCTTGAAACTTTCCGGTTTTAACCGTTTGTAGCCTCAATTTCCTTGTTTTTGTAATTTTTTTTATGCTGTTTTCATCGTTTTATAAGAATTGTTCTTTGAGATCTGTTCTAAGTTCGGTTTCTAGTCTCAATTTGCTTGTTTTTCACTGTTTTTATGGTGTTTCTTTACACTGTTTTATGCTGGTTTCAGCGTTTTCAAGAATTCCTTTTTTAGACCAGTTTTAAGCATTTCTAGTCTCAATTTGCATGTTTTAAAGTGGTTTCACCATTTTACAAGAAATCGTCTTAAAACTTTCCGGTTTTAAGCGTTTGTAGTCTCAATTTCCTTGTTTTTGTACCTTTTTTATGCTGTTTTCATCGTTTTATAAGAATTGTTCTTTGAGATCTGTTCTAAGTTCGGTTTCTAGTCTCAATTTGCTTGTTTTCACTGTTTTTTATGGTGTTTCTTTACACTGTTTTATGCTGGTTTCAGCGTTTTACAAGAATTCCTTTTTAGACCAGTTTTAAGCATTTCTAGTCTCAATTTGCATGTTTTTAAAGTGGTTTCACCATTTTACAAGAAATCGTCTTAAAACTTTCCGGTTTTAAGCGTTTGTAGTCTCAATTTCCTTGTTTTTGTACCTTTTTTTATGCTGTTTTCATCGTTTTATAAGAATTGTTCTTTGAGATCTGTTCTAAGTTCGGTTTCTAGTCTCAATTTGCTTGTTTTCACTGTTTTTATGGTGTTTCTTTACACTGTTTTATGCTGGTTTCAGCGTTTTACAAGAATTCCTTTTTTAGACCAGTTTTAAGCATTTCTAGTCTCAATTTGCATGTTTTAAAGTGGTTTCACCATTTTACAAGAAATCGTCTTAAAACTTTCCGGTTTTAACCGTTTGTAGCCTCAATTTCCTTGTTTTTGTACCTTTTTTATGCTGTTTTCATCGTTTTATAAGAATTGTTCTTTGAGATCTGTTCTAAGTTCGGTTTCTAGTCTCAATTTGCTTGTTTTTCACTGTTTTTATGGTGTTTCTTTACACTGTTTTATGCTGGTTTCAGCGTTTTACAAGAATTCCTTTTTTAGACCAGTTTTAAGCATTTCTAGTCTCAATTTGCATGTTTTAAAGTGGTTTCACCATTTTACAAGAAATCGTCTTAAAACTTTCCGGTTTTAAGCGTTTGTAGTCTCAATTTCCTTGTTTTTGTACCTTTTTTTATGCTGTTTTCATCGTTTTATAAGAATTGTTCTTTGAGATCTGTTCTAAGTTCGGTTTCTAGTCTCAATTTGCTTGTTTTCACTGTTTTTATGGTGTTTCTTTACACTGTTTTATGCTGGTTTCAGCGTTTTACAAGAATTCCTTTTTTAGACCAGTTTTAAGCATTTCTAGTCTCAATTTGCATGTTTTAAAGTGGTTTCACCATTTTACAAGAAATCGTCTTAAAACTTTCCGGTTTTAAGCGTTTGTAGTCTCAATTTCCTTGTTTTTGTACCTTTTTTTATGCTGTTTTCATCGTTTTATAAGAATTGTTCTTTGAGATCTGTTCTAAGTTCGGTTTCTAGTCTCAATTTGCTTGTTTTCACTGTTTTTATGGTGTTTCTTTACACTGTTTTATGCTGGTTTCAGCGTTTTACAAGAATTCCTTTTTAGACCAGTTTTAAGCATTTCTAGTCTCAATTTGCATGTTTTAAAGTGTTTTCACCATTTTACAAGAAATCGTCTTAAAACTTTCCGGTTTTAAGCGTTTGTAGTCTCAATTTCCTTGTTTTTGTACCTTTTTTATGCTGTTTTCATCGTTTTATAAGAATTGTTCTTTGAGATCTGTTCTAAGTTCGGTTTCTAGTCTCAATTTGCTTGTTTTCACTGTTTTTATGGTGTTTCTTTACACTGTTTTATGCTGGTTTCAGCGTTTTACAAGAATTCCTTTTTTAGACCAGTTTTAAGCATTTCTAGTCTCAATTTGCATGTTTTTAAAGTGGTTTTCACCATTTTACAAGAAATCGTCTTGAAACTTTCCGGTTTTAACCGTTTGTAGCCTCAATTTCCTTGTTTTTGTACCTTTTTTATGCTGTTTTCATCGTTTTATAAGAATTGTTCTTTGAGATCTGTTCTAAGTTCGGTTTCTAGTCTCAATTTGCTTGTTTTTCACTGTTTTTATGGTGTTTCTTTACACTGTTTTATGCTGGTTTCAGCGTTTTACAAGAATTCCTTTTTTAGACCAGTTTTAAGCATTTCTAGTCTCAATTTGCATGTTTTTAAAGTGTTTTCACCATTTTACAAGAAATCGTCTTAAAACTTTCCGGTTTTAAGCGTTTATAGTCTCAATTTCCTTGTTTTTGTAATTTTTTTTATGCTGTTTTCATCGTTTTATAAGAATTGTTCTTTGAGATCTGTTCTAAGTTCGGTTTCTAGTCTCAATTTGCTTGTTTTTCACTGTTTTTATGGTGTTTCTTTACACTGTTTTATGCTGGTTTCAGCGTTTTACAAGAATTCCTTTTTTAGACCAGTTTTAAGCATTTCTAGTCTCAATTTGCATGTTTTAAAGTGGTTTCACCATTTTACAAGAAATCGTCTTAAAACTTTCCGGTTTTAAGCGTTTGTAGTCTCAATTTCCTTGTTTTTGTACCTTTTTTATGCTGTTTTCATCGTTTTATAAGAATTGTTCTTTGAGATCTGTTCTAAGTTCGGTTTCTAGTCTCAATTTGCTTGTTTTCACTGTTTTTTATGGTGTTTCTTTACACTGTTTTATGCTGGTTTCAGCGTTTTACAAGAATTCCTTTTTTAGACCAGTTTTAACCATTTCTAGTCTCAATTTGCATGTTTTTAAAGTGGTTTCACCATTTTACAAGAAATCGTCTTAAAACTTTCCGGTTTTAACCGTTTGTAGCCTCAATTTCCTTGTTTTTGTAATTTTTTTTATGCTGTTTTCATCGTTTTATAAGAATTGTTCTTTGAGATCTGTTCTAAGTTCGGTTTCTAGTCTCAATTTGCTTGTTTTCACTGTTTTTTTATGGTGTTTCTTTACACTGTTTTATGCTGGTTTCAGCGTTTTACAAGAATTCCTTTTTTAGACCAGTTTTAAGCATTTCTAGTCTCAATTTGCATGTTTTAAAGTGTTTTCACCATTTTACAAGAAATCGTCTTAAAACTTTCCGGTTTTAAGCGTTTGTAGTCTCAATTTCCTTGTTTTGTACCTTTTTTATGCTGTTTTCATCGTTTTATAAGAATTGTTCTTTGAGATCTGTTCTAAGTTCGGTTTCTAGTCTCAATTTGCTTGTTTTCACTGTTTTTATGGTGTTTCTTTACACTGTTTTATGCTGGTTTCAGCGTTTTACAAAATTCCTTTTTTAGACCAGTTTTAAGCATTTCTAGTCTCAATTTGCATGTTTTAAAGTGTTTTCACCATTTTACAAGAAATCGTCTTAAAACTTTCCGGTTTTAAGCGTTTGTAGTCTCAATTTCCTTGTTTTTGTACCTTTTTTATGCTGTTTTCATCGTTTTATAAGAATTGTTCTTTGAGATCTGTTCTAAGTTCGGTTTCTAGTCTCAATTTGCTTGTTTTCACTGTTTTTATGGTGTTTCTTTACACTGTTTTATGCTGGTTTCAGCGTTTTACAAGAATTCCTTTTTTAGACCAGTTTTAAGCATTTCTAGTCTCAATTTGCATGTTTTAAAGTGGTTTCACCATTTTACAAGAAATCGTCTTAAAACTTTCCGGTTTTAAGCGTTTGTTGTATCAATTTCCTTGTTTTGTACCTTTTTTTATGCTGTTTTCATCGTTTTATAAGAATTGTTCTTTGAGATCTGTTCTAAGTTCGGTTTCTAGTCTCAATTTGCTTGTTTTTCACTGTTTTTATGGTGTTTCTTTACACTGTTTTATGCTGGTTTCAGCGTTTTTCAAGAATTCCTTTTTTAGACCAGTTTTAAGCATTTCTAGTCTCAATTTGCATGTTTTTTAAAGTGGTTTCACCATTTTACAAGAAATCGTCTTAAAACTTTCCGGTTTTAAGCGTTTGTAGTCTCAATTTCCTTGTTTTTGTACCTTTTTTATGCTGTTTTCATCGTTTTATAAGAATTGTTCTTTGAGATCTGTTCTAAGTTCGGTTTCTAGTCTCAATTTGCTTGTTTTTCACTGTTTTTATGGTGTTTCTTTACACTGTTTTATGCTGGTTTCAGCGTTTTACAAAATTCCTTTTTTAGACCAGTTTTAAGCATTTCTAGTCTCAATTTGCATGTTTTAAAGTGGTTTCACCATTTTACAAGAAATCGTCTTAAAACTTTCCGGTTTTAAGCGTTTGTAGTCTCAATTTCCTTGTTTTTGTACCTTTTTTATGCTGTTTTCATCGTTTTATAAGAATTGTTCTTTGAGATCTGTTCTAAGTTCGGTTTCTAGTCTCAATTTGCTTGTTTTTCACTGTTTTTATGGTGTTTCTTTACACTGTTTTATGCTGGTTTCAGCGTTTTACAAGAATTCCTTTTTAGACCAGTTTTAAGCATTTCTAGTCTCAATTTGCATGTTTTTAAAGTGTTTTCACCATTTTACAAGAAATCGTCTTAAAACTTTCCGGTTTTAAGCGTTTGTAGTCTCAATTTCCTTGTTTTTGTACCTTTTTTATGCTGTTTTCATCGTTTTATAAGAATTGTTCTTTGAGATCTGTTCTAAGTTCGGTTTCTAGTCTCAATTTGCTTGTTTTTCACTGTTTTTATGGTGTTTCTTTACACTGTTTTATGCTGGTTTCAGCGTTTTACAAGAATTCCTTTTTTAGACCAGTTTTAACCATTTCTAGTCTCAATTTGCATGTTTTTAAAGTGTTTTCACCATTTTACAAGAAATCGTCTTAAAACTTTCCGGTTTTAAGCGTTTGTAGCCTCAATTTCCTTGTTTTTGTACCTTTTTTATGCTGTTTTCATCGTTTTATAAGAATTGTTCTTTGAGATCTGTTCTAAGTTCGGTTTCTAGTCTCAATTTGCTTGTTTTCACTGTTTTTATGGTGTTTCTTTACACTGTTTTATGCTGGTTTCAGCGTTTTCAAGAATTCCTTTTTTTAGACCAGTTTTAAGCATTTCTAGTCTCAATTTGCATGTTTTTAAAGTGTTTTCACCATTTTACAAGAAATCGTCTTAAAACTTTCCGGTTTTAAGCGTTTGTAGTCTCAATTTCCTTGTTTTGTACCTTTTTTATGCTGTTTTCATCGTTTTATAAGAATTGTTCTTTGAGATCTGTTCTAAGTTCGGTTTCTAGTCTCAATTTGCTTGTTTTTCACTGTTTTTATGGTGTTTCTTTACACTGTTTTATGCTGGTTTCAGCGTTTTACAAAATTCCAATTTTTTTTAGACCAGTTTTAAGCATTTCTAGTCTCAATTTGCATGTACCTTTTTTTAAAGTGGTTTCACCATTTTACAAGAAATCGTCTTAAAACTTTCCGGTTTTAAGCGTTTGTAGTCTCAATTTCCTTGTTTTTGTACCTTTTTTATGCTGTTTTCATCGTTTTATAAGAATTGTTCTTTGAGATCTGTTCTAAGTTCGGTTTCTAGTCTCAATTTGCTTGTTTTTCACTGTTTTATGGTGTTTCTTTACACTGTTTTATGCTGGTTTCAGCGTTTTACAAGAATTCCTTTTTTAGACCAGTTTTAAGCATTTCTAGTCTCAATTTGCATGTTTTTAAAGTGTTTTCACCATTTTACAAGAAATCGTCTTAAAACTTTCCGGTTTTAAGCGTTTGTTGTATCAATTTCCTTGTTTTTGTACCTTTTTTATGCTGTTTTCATCGTTTTATAAGAATTGTTCTTTGAGATCTGTTCTAAGTTCGGTTTCTAGTCTCAATTTGCTTGTTTTCACTGTTTTTTATGGTGTTTCTTTACACTGTTTTATGCTGGTTTCAGCGTTTTATGGTGTTTCACAAATTCCGTTTTACAAGTATTTTTTTAGACCAGTTTTAACCATTTCTAGTCTCAATTTGCATGTTTTTAAAGTGTTTTCACCATTTTACAAGAAATCGTCTTAAAACTTTCCGGTTTTAAGCGTTTGTAGTCTCAATTTCCTTGTTTTTGTACCTTTTTTATGCTGTTTTCATCGTTTTATAAGAATTGTTCTTTGAGATCTGTTCTAAGTTCGGTTTCTAGTCTCAATTTTTGTTTTTCACTGTTTTTATGGTGTTTCTTTATGGTGTTTCTTTACACTGTTTTATGCTGGTTTCAGCGTTTTACAAGAATTCCTTTTTTAGACCAGTTTTAAGCATTTCTAGTCTCAATTTGCATGTTTTTAAAGTGTTTTCACCATTTTACAAGAAATCGTCTTAAAACTTTCCGGTTTTAAGCGTTTGTTGTATCAATTTCCTTGTTTTTGTACCTTTTTTATGCTGTTTTCATCGTTTTATAAGAATTGTTCTTTGAGATCTGTTCTAAGTTCGGTTTCTAGTCTCAATTTGCTTGTTTTTCACTGTTTTTATGGTGTTTCTTTACACTGTTTTATGGTGGTTTCAGCGTTTTACAAGAATTCCTTTTTTAGACCAGTTTTAACCATTTCTAGTCTCAATTTGCATGTTTTTTTAAAGTGTTTTCACCATTTTACAAGAAATCGTCTTAAAACTTTCCGGTTTTAAGCGTTTGTAGTATCAATTTCCTTGTTTTTTGTACCTTTTTTTTATGCTGTTTTCATCGTTTTATAAGAATTGTTCTTTGAGATCTGTTCTAAGTTCGGTTTCTAGTCTCAATTTGCTTGTTTTTCACTGTTTTTATTGTGTTTCTTTACACTGTTTTATGCTGGTTTCAGCGTTTTTCAAGAATTCCTTTTTAGACCAGTTTTAAGCATTTCTAGTCTCAATTTGCATGTTTTTTTAAAGTGTTTTCACCATTTTACAAGAAATCGTCTTAAAACTTTCGGTTTTAAGCGTTTGTTGTATCAATTTCCTTGTTTTTGTACCTTTTTTTATGCTGTTTTCATCGTTTTATAAGAATTGTTCTTTGAGATCTGTTCTAAGTTCGGTTTCTAGTCTCAATTTGCTTGTTTTTCACTGTTTTT